>NC_088780.1:45318532-45624698 GCF_958450345.1 Calliphora vicina
AAAGATAATTCTTGCGACTTTTGTTTGCTGCTGGAAAAATTCACTTTTATACGACTCATAACACTGGCATAATTTTCACCATTTGAGGTGGCGGGTTTTATGTCAACATTTATTATTTTCACCTTTTCATCTTTGAGGTACTTTTGTAAGACTTCCTCCAAATAGGAGTCAGTTAACCACAAGGGTGCTTCCCAGCTGCTATTTTCACACATTTGATTTATTTTTATTTTAGTTTCTAGAAGATTTCAAGTGAAGGCGCGTGTCGCTCTACCTTTTAAATGATAAACTGTTGGCAGGCTATGTTTACTTTTATTGTTAGAAATATTTGATAAATTCTGTGAAACAAATATTCTTTGTTGAAATGGTTTATTACTCCAACTAATCTTAATTAGTGTATAGAAACAGTGGAAAGTACAATCGTAATTATAATTAGAAGATGTTTAGTATATAAATAAATAATGGAATTATTTAAATATACTTTATGAGATCTGGATTTTGCTGTTATATTTATCATATACATTTTATATCATCTAGCAAACCATGGTGAAGAATTTCATATTTGCCTTAACGTTGACCGAATTATGTGCCATAGACCTCAAATGGAATATAAAATCTGCTTCTTAATGCACAGAGAAAGATTGATTAATTTTGTCAAGCGTATTTTTTGACAATTGAAAGATTCGATTGTGTACATTAGGTGCACATTTTCTTTTTTCGATGCTCCCTAGGCATAAAATTGTATTTCTGGAAATTTGAGCAAAATCAATTTATGTTTATGCATATGTAGCAAAGTTTATTTGAAATAAAATCTTAATTTTGCACATAGAGAAATATACATAGAGCGGAAACTCTCCTGCCAAAGACCTAACTCAGTTGTCAAAAACCTAAGTGCTGAGAATTTATTAGTAAAAAAAACTATGTGAAAACAAAAACAACACTCGTATGTGTGATAATTTTGAGTAAAATTTTTGTTTGAGTTTTTTTCTAGTTTCCGCTCTTGCTGTTTCTCTATGGTTTTGCACTCGTATTTTATTTACAGATATATTTTTAAATTTTAATTATAAAAATTTTCTATTATCAATAACACATTATAATTTGATACCAAAGATAATTATTGAAAATTAAATTTTGTTGAACAAAACTTTGGTTCCAAAAAAATGTTTGTTTATGATTTCAATACTTTAGATTTCGAATACTTAATATTTTATATTACCATTAAAATTCCACGAGCGAATGAAAAAAATTGCTTTTAATTTATTTAGCAAGAATTGTGTCTCAATTGTTCGATGTCCAAAATAGAATTGAACGATAATAAAAATGTTTAAATCTGCATAGCAATCAAAAAATAATATTCAGTAATGAATAAATAAAAAACAATAACAAATATATATACATCATAACAAAATGAGAACAATTTTGGATCCAAATTAATCATTACATTCTATATTATTGTTATTAACATCTTACTAGTATATAAAGTGAGCTAGTTAAGCAAAGAGTAACATTGTATAGGAGAATATTATAATAATCTCAGTAATATTAACCTTATAATGATCACTTTTGGTGTCGGTTACAAACGAAATGACAAACTTATGGATTTATACCATTAGTACGGTGAAGAGTATAATCCATATTCCATATAATCAATCACAAAATTGTATATCTTCAGTTACTAAACATTTATTTTTATATTTATTCCACTCGCATCCCACTAAACGACCAAATAGGACTTAAAGGAAATCAACTAAGCTTTCTTTTTAGCAAAAAAAAAAAATTGCCCATTTTGAAGAAAAAAAATTTCGAATTTGCAAAAAAAAGTCAATAATTGTATGTCTTGAGTTACAAAATATTTATTTTGATAGATATCCCACAAAATAAGTCTTAAAGAAAAAGAACTAAGCTATCATTTGAGCAAAAAAAAATAAAAAATTTCATGTTTTGAGTTACAAAATATTTATTTTGATAGATATCCCACTCGCATCCCACTAAGCGACCAAATAGGTCTTCAAGGAAAATATCTAAGCTTCATTTTAAGAAAAAAAAGGGCCCATTTAAAAAAAAAAGTCAAAAAAGTTTTTGATTTCGGAAAAAAATATTAAAAATTTTTTATTTTTTTTTAAATATTTTTTTTCGATACATGGATAAGAAAAAACACCTGGTTGGCCAAAATGTCTCCTCTAACTCAGAGAGTTCTCGACCGATCTTGTTGAAAAATTGTGTCTGAGTTACTATCCAATAGAACTAACCTTGGTGCAAATTGTAAATGTCTTGTATGTTTGCTGGTTTGTTGGAGCATCACGTCTAAACTGCTGAACCGATTTTTATTGAAATTTGGAACGTAGATAGATCATTACTTGGAAGCGTCAATAGGCTATCTCTTTTTTCTATATTTGGACTAGAAAGGGATAAGCAGGGGAAAACTGGTAAAATGTACCTTTAGTTCTTAAACAATATAAACGGTTGAACCGATTTGATTGAAATTTCGATCATAGATAAATTATTTAGATGCATTTTTCGCAACTTGCACCTTTTAGTTTTTAAACATTGAATATTTGTTTAAAATGAAAACATTTTCAATTTAGCTCACTATAGTCACAAAAATAGGTATTTATAAAATACATTTTCAAAAGTCTACTTTCAAGGGGGTAAAAACGGGTAAAATTAGGAATTTTGTGTTTATCTATATTTATCTATATTTATGTCTGTTTATTTGTTTGTATCTTACAGGAGGCTAAACTACTGGTCTGATCCTCTTGAAATTTTGAGTGGGCGTGGCACCTCCCATACAAAGTTAATAGTTATTATGGAATATCTGGTGAACTATCATTGTGAAAGTCGCAAAACTTCGCGGGATTTACTTCGGAACCATTGTGCACTGCTTGCCTAAAAATGGGAGGGATTGTATAAATGGGCGTGTCACCACCCATACAAAGTAAATAGTTATTTTGGAATATTTGCAGAACTTTAATTGTGACAATATTCAAACTGGATAGGAATCAATTTCTTACCTCTACATGAAGCTTAACCGAAAACGGGATGGATCGGAACAGGGGGTGTGACACCACCCATACAAAGTAAATAATTATTTTCAAATATCTGGAGAGCTATAATTGTGGAAGTCTTCAAACTTTTTCCGAAGAGCATTCTTTGCATTTTACTTTGTATGAATTAATTTTTCATTACTGTACGGAGTTTAGCTAAAAATAGGTGGGATATGAACAGTTGGTATGGATCCTTCCTTGCAAAGTATTTAGTCAATTTTGAATATCTGGGTAACTAAAATTGCAAGTTTCTTCAAACAAAATCGGGCGGGTTATTAATAGTTGACATGGAACTGGACATATTATCGAATATCTGATGAACTGTATTAGGGAAATTCGTAAAACTTCTAAGAATTTATTTCGTTACCACAGTTACATAGTTGACTGAAAATGTAATGGATTGTATTAGTTATTTTCGAATATTTGGAGAACAATAATTGTTAAATTCTCGAAGATTGGTACCACTGAGATCGGAACATAGGGTGTAGCAACTACATTACAAAGAAAATTGTAATTTCGAGAGTCTTTTAGCTTTGTCTGAATGCCTTCCTCTTATTTTTAGGTTGTTTGACATTTTTTTTTCCAAAATCAAAATTTTTTTTCGATTTTTTTTTTTGCTCAAATAATGTTTTGGTCTTTTTCTTGAAGAGTTTTTGGTCGCTTTGTGGAATGCAAGTTTGATATATGTATGTATATAAAAATACATGTTTTATAACTCAAGATATACAAATTTTGAAATTTTTTGCAAAATCAAACACTTTTTACTTTTTTCAAATTGGGCCCTTTTTCTGTTATTTTTTTTACCTCAAAAGATATCGTAGGTCTTTTCCTTTAAGACATTTTTGGTCGATTAGTGGGATACATATCTATCAAAACAAATGTTTTGTAATTTAGCACATACAATTTTTGATTTTTTGCGTTAAGAGCTTTTTGGTCTCTTTGTTGGATACGAGTGGAATATGTGTATTAGGGTGGCCCTTAATAAACGAAAGTTGGATTTTGGCCATTCTCACCCTCCAGTTTGGTGAACATTAGTAAAAAAATCATCCTGAAAATTTTTTTGGTAAATCGGTTGGGGTTAAGACGTGCCGCAAGCCCTCTGAAGTTTTGAGATGCATTTACAAGGGGAAAAAATGCATTTTTTTCAGTTTTTGTAAAAATTTTGCCATTAAAAAATTACTTTTGTAATTTAATTTAAAAGAATCGAAATGAGTACGTAATTGTCGTTCTAATAAGATATAAAATGTTGTATATTTTTGGGCCGATTTTTATGAAATTTAACAAAAATATAACATAAACTCTAGGGTTTATAATAACAGTACAAGAATGGAAATTAACGTTTAATGGCACTTGGGGTTAAAATGACCCCAAATTTTTAAAATCATAATTTTTTTAAATACTAGGCTTTGTGTTGGTATTTACATTTCGAACATTTCGAAATCTTGCCAACAGAAATTCCAAATATTGAAAAATTTTACCTTTCACCTTCACGATTTAAGGGTTAACGTCTTCGGATTTTAGTAGAAGTTTCAGAGTATATTTAGAATTATCTGGACTATAATATTCTGAATAAGTTTGGCTTAAAATTCATAAGAGTAAGGAAATAGAGCTCATTGGCCTAAAAATTGCCAAATAATTGGTTTTTCTCGAAAATTTCAAAATTTAAATCGCAGTTACGGAAAAACTATAAGAGATATTTTCATAATTTTTTCACATTTTTATTCCCTATTATATTCTTAATAAATACCAATGAGATGATCAAAAAATTCTGAAATTTGTTTAACAAAATTTTTAAAAATTTTAAAATGGAGTTTTGAAACTGCCGCTAAAAAAATTTTATTTTTTTGTTCATACCTAAGAATAGGTTAACGGTATCCTACGAAGACAAAAACTCATATACAAGTAAATATGGACATATTTTAAGTAAAAATGAGCTTTTATTTTAATATTTATCAAAATATGTTAATTTTGTTCCAACATTTCTTGTTCTAGTGGCCTGAGACACGTTAATGGCCTGGCGAATTTTTAATAACTTTAACATTTTTTGACCGATTTATGTTTTTTATGTCTCATTAGAACGACAATTACGTACACATTTCGATTCTTTTAAATTAAATTACAAAAGTAATTTTTTAATGGCAAAATTTTTACAAAAACTGAAAAAAATTCATTTTTTCCCCTTGTAAATGCATCTCAAAACTTCAGACGGCTTGCGGCACGTCTTAACCCCAACCGATTTACCAAAAATTTTTTCAGGATGATTTTTTTACTAATGTTCACCAAACTGGAGGGTGAGAATGGCCAAAATCCAACTTTCGTTTATTAAGGGCCACCCTAATGTGTAGAGTAACTTCGGGTATTGTGGACTATGCGTCTAATGTGGACCAGTGTCTTTATTCAGAAACTATTGAAGGTATGATAAAACTGATTTGTCGTACATTTTACAATTTGTTTGAAACGATAATTGCACATGTGCTTTCATGAGTAATTGATTAGTTGGCTTTTAATTCTTCTATTGAAATTAATGCGGGTGCTCAACATTTTTTTCGGCCCAAGTAAGAAACAAAATTTGGTACAGTTACTTGGTAGAATTTAATGTTTGGTTGTTTTATATAGTTAAAGTGGACACGTAGTTTTGCATATATTTGGTAAGAATTTAAGCACATTTAGATTATTATGTAAAATTAATTTGTTACCACTGTAACCCAAGTTCGTGTAATGTGGACCACTTAAATTACTTGATTATGTACTACTGGTCCACATTACCCGACAATAACTATGTACTTTGTAAGCCATTTATCTAAGCCAAGAACTCGACTTTTTAGTTTGTATTAATACAAATATATTTAAAATTAATTTTTTAATCATTCATGATTAGCTGGTTCATGAATTTTATGCATTAAATACTAGTCCACATTACCCTCATATAGTGGTCCACATTACCCTCCAATTTTTTTAATGCTGGTTTTTGGGTTCCTTACAATATTTTCACATAAATTTGTTATCCCTTGACTGAAAAAATTTTCAACTGGAAAAACAATTAGAGAATACATTAGCTAATTTTTTGATTCACAACTTTTTTAATATCCATATATATTGTTGCCAAAATTTTGAAAAAACAAAATGGTAGTCCACATTACCCGAAGTTACTCTATATCAAACAAATTTCATGTATTCTATATAAGTCCTAGAAATTTAATATTACAAAATCGTAAATAAGCAACCCAAAGAAATATTCTGAAATTAAATATTAGAAAATAAGCTACATGTTTTTTTAATAAATAATAGTTACAAATTTGTGAGAAAAACTAAATTTCCTCGAAATCTGGACGTTTAATAATCTTGATTTAGCTTTTATCAAAAATTAAAAGATATTTTTCAAATTTTTAAAATTTATATAAAATTTATATAGATTTTTATACCCTGCACCACCATAGTGGGGAGGGTATTATGCGTTTGTGCAGACGTTTGTAACGCCCAAAAATATTAGTCTATACCGATCGACTTAGAATCACTTTCTGAGTCGATTAAACGATGTCCGTCCGTCCGTCAGTCTGGTCGGCTGGCTGGCTGTCCATGTAAACCTTGTGCGCAGAGTACAGTTCGCAATTTTGAAGATATTTCGATAAAATTTGGTATATATTATTTTTTCGGCCCAAGGACCAAGTCAATTGAAACTGGCTGAAATCGGTCCATTATTTCACCTAGCCCCCATACAAATGTCCTTCCGAAATTGGACTTTATCGGTCATAAATGTTTAATTTATAAATGTATCTCCACAAATTGCTCTCCAAATAAGTTTTATATATACAAAATTCATGTCACCAAATTTTGTTACGATCGGTCCATTATTAGTCATAGCCCCCATATAAGGCCCACTTCCGAAAATCACTCAAAAATAAAAATTATTGAAATTTTAAAAGAAAAATGTTTTCACACTTTTACTTAGTGTAGGGTATTATATGGTCGGGCTTGACCGACCATACTTTCTTACTTGTTTTTGTATAAAGTTATAATGAGTGTTTTTCTAATAGAAGCAAATGCAATAGGGATGACAAAATAAAGTTTATTAACACCGCTGTAACAATATAAATATCACTTTTTATAATTTTTAATTAATAGTTCATTGATTGACTTCCAAAAGTCCTCTGCTATCAAATAGTGGTAAAAGATTCCTCAGATTCTCTTGAATTGTGGGATTATTATATAAACGGCGTTTGAAATTCATGGCACGATCATCTTCACCCATTAGAGAATTATAGTCAGCATCTGTGGGATCCTGATTCAGCATAACAGGTTGTATAACAACTGATGAATGAACAGCTAAAAAAAAATGTATCAAATAATTACAATTTCTTGTATAACAATTAATATTCAGCTTTACTCACCAAAAAATCTTTTTTGTTCGACCTGCAATTTGAACTGTTTCAAGCTGGGTATTGGATTCGATTTATACTTTAGTTGTCTCAATGTATCTGTAAATTGCTGATGATACATTTGAAATAATTCATCTTGATGATGAAGTCTCAATGGTTCTTTAATGGATGTATTGAAAAAATGATGTAAATCCAAAGTGGGAGAACCCCAAAATGAGTATTGAAAATCAATCAGTAAAGCATCTATGGGTTTTCCACTTTTTGCACAATACTTAAACATGACATTGTTTGTCCAGACATCGCCATGAGCCAAAACATTCACATGACCATTCGTTGGGGCAAAACAACGCTTACCAATGTCCATGTAGTGGGGTTCCAGGGCAAACATTTTCTGGGCATATTTACGAGATTCCTCATCATTCAGTTGTTGCAAATAACGAGCACACGATAGAAATGTGTTGACAAAATAAGTTTTATAAGTATCAGTATATATGTTGAAAAATCCACGATCATATTTTTCCAAAGTACCTCCATTACGTTCATTTAATACAGCTGAGCTGGCATGCATTTTAGATAATTTTTGTAATACCAGTTTTATGTGATCCATATCGAGTCTCTGTATACGATCAGCCATAACATAACCCTGCACGGTTAGATCCTCAAATATAAGAGCCTGTCTCTTGTAATCCACATGAAATACTGTGGGAAATAGACGATCTGAATCATTGATTTCCTTTAACAAATCATTGATTTTGGGCAAAACTAGTTCATATAATGACATCTCACGATTAAAAATATCGTAAGGTTCCATTTTTTCTTTGGCAAATTCATCTTCTTCATATGAGGTCTTGCATATGAAATGATTTTCTTTATGTTCTTGTCCGTTTTTCAAATTATACACCACATGTGCTTTAGTCAAATAACCGCCAAAATTTTCACCTTTGCCAAATGCTGGTTTTATATTAAATTTTTCTATTTTTAACGTTAAGTCTTTGTGATATACTTTCAACACTTCCTCGATATAATTTTTTGTTAGCCATTCTGGAATAGACATTTTAGTTTAATTATTTTAGAATCTGTAATGCTTTGTTGAGCTAAACTGTCGCATTTTTTAATTTATTGTAACTTTTATAGTTTTTTTCACAATTTTTTAGAAGTGTACATGTGTAAAGAGGCATACAATGTTTATCAATAGATTTGAGACAAAAGCAAAAGCTTAATATTTGCATTTATATTATTTCGTGATCACAGAATAGAGAAATTAGCTGTAATAATAAAATCTTTTGTCATCCAATTAGCTAAAATAATCAGAACATTTATTAGTCTAATATATGTGTACATTTAGCTACTTAGTCATATTTTGAAATAAATACCATTGTAGGGTATCTGACAGTCATGGTACATATAATTCGTAGGTAGAATGTGATTGCATTGTATTTTCATGACAAACACACGCGCAGGACTGAAAAACTTATTCATATTTCATTGTAATAAAACAGATTTATTTTCATTTATTTATATAAATTTTAATAAATGTTTTATTTCATTTTATTACTCGTTTATTATGTTTATTGTAGAATACACTGTTTCCTTGCAGATTCTAAAATTTAAATTTGGCACACGCATTTTTTTGGCCCAATTGCGAAGCCTATTGAAACTGGCTGAAATCTTTCCATTATTTCACCTAGCCCCCATACAAATGTCCTCTCCAAATTGGACTTTATCGGTTATAACTGTTTAATTTAGAGATGTATCTACACAAAATAAGCCACAAATAAGTCACCTAATTTTATGATGATCGTTCTATAATTAATCATAGGTCCCATATAAGACCCACTTCCGAAATATATACATTATTATTTGATTTTTTTTTATTTGATTTTTTTTAAGATAATGAAAATCCTAAAATTTATTCATCGATTAAAATTTTAATGTTTAGGTTTGTTGGAGATTGAGTTGAATAATAGATTCGGTTGTGTAAAAAAAGATTTAAGTCGGAATATAATGATTTTCATGATCCTACACAGAGAAAACAGATTCGTGATAGCAACCGAATTTGTTCCCAATCGAATGATTCGGTTGCACACATAGAATTTTTCAGTTCTAATAACAGAAAGTCAGTTGATAAAGAAGAATTTCAGTTGAGGCAACCAAACTTTAGTTACCCCTTACAAAATATTGTAGTCACAACTGTAAAATTCGGTCACTAAGATAGAATCATTCGATTGGCAACAAATTCGGTTGCTATCACGAATCTGTTTTCTCTGTGTAAAAAATCAAAAAATATATATATAATTATATTATATATAATTTCTTAGTATATCCGGATATTTGTGTGTATGTCCTATTCTCTTTCCGCAACTTTCTGGAGCCATCTGATGACATAGAAAGCTGAAATTTGGCATACTTAATGAACTCTCTCTGCGGAAGATCGTAACGGAGCCAGATTTTTAATTTTCGGAGCGGTGTAAGGGATTTTACTTTTTCACAACTTTCTGAAGCCATCTGATTACATAGAAAACTGAAATTTGGCATACTTAATGAACTCTCTCTGCGGAAGACGGTACGCGGGGCTACAGAACCGCCATAAACCTCCCTATATAATTACTAATTTTTTGTATGGAATTTTTATATTTTCTAGATTTTTATGAAGACCGATGAAGGAAATCGGAACATTGTGAAGATATTATTGAAATTCCAAATGAAATGATTTCTCAAGACTCAATTATAAAGAGAATTTTTGGTACAGTAGAAAAGTATTCAAAATCTGTCATTCTTTGCCCTAGAAATGATGACGTTTGTCAAATTAACGAGAAGGTGTTAAACCATTTAAAGGGCGAGCGTTCGTCCATTTAAATTACGAGCGTTTAAAGGACGAGCGTTCCACAGACTTGAATATTGACACTTATTGACCCTGTAGAATGTAACTGCATACCCGAAAGATAAAACTATCCGGTCGAGTTTTTAAACAGCTTTTCACCATCGGTGCTATTGTAATGCTTCTGTGGAATATAAATACGAGGAAAGGACTATGTAATGGCACAAGATTGCAGATAACCAAACTTTCGAAAAAGGAAGGAAAATCCGCATTTATCACGAGGATTGACCTTGCTCCTATTAATCCAAACCTCCCATTCGTTTTGCGCAGAACACAATTTCCCATAATGCTGGCATTTTCCATAAAAATAAATAAAGCACAAGGTCAGACGTTGGTGGGGATCTGCCTAAATTAGTTTTTAGCCATGGCCAAATGTATGTTGCATTTTCTAGATCAAGATCCCTACATGAAAGTGATTCATGAAGATGGGAAGCAGAATATGCTACGTAAGCATATTCTAAATAACTAATGGAAATTTAAGTCAATTTTAGTTATAGCTTTTTGTTATGTATGATTCTGTCAATTAGGATTTTTTGTTTGTAAATTAAATTGTGTATTTCATTCTATAAAGAAATGAATTAATTAAAGAAATCAAATTTTTGTTCCTTAAAAACCATTAAAAAATTCTTTACAATCTTTTATTTATTAAAACCTGGCATGGCAGGCTTCTCAACTAGTTCAGTTGTTATCATCATAGAATTCTACAGAAGTATGTTTCATATAGGCATTGATCACACCACGTAATTTCATTGCGATCGGTCCATAATTGGTCATGGCTCAAATATGAGCCCACTTTCGAAAATCACTCACGAAATAACAATATATTCATTGTTATACACATTTTATCAAGAATGTATGTATATTGATATAATTGATTCCATGTCATCGTACGCGACATTTGAACGCCTATAGAGTGGAATAGATTATGCAAAAATAAGAGTAACTGAAAAAATAATTAGCTTTTTATATCCCATTCGAGGGTACTATATTTAAACAAAATAATAAGTACTTTCGAAACATTGTTGTCGAAAATATCGAGCAAAATAAGGGTATATAGTACGTGACATAAAACGGAAGTAATTTTGAGGTGCATGTAGAAATATGCGAAAATTTGCGAATCATGAGAGGCGTTATGTTTTCTTTTAATTTCTTACACTAAACCAAATATTTTTCATTTACAATCCGTCATAATTAAGTAAAATCAATCAATATCGTACGTGACATAACACACCTGACAGATTTTTCTTTTATAGTAAAACAATATATATTCTGTTAATATATGTATACAAAAACTAAAAAAATATATAGAAAATATATGAATGTATTTTCGGTTTCAATATCCAATTTGATAATAGCAAAAAAACAATCAGAGTCAAATTCATTGGAAGCTTAGTGTTGGCTATATACCAATTAAATTCAAAAATTATATATATAGTCAGTTTAAACTATTATTTTTGCCTTTAAAATGTTGTAATAAGCTCTAAATACTTTCGCATAGTAACATTTTAGGGTTTTCTCCTATTCAAATCATCTTCAAAAAAAGTTTCAAGGGTTTTTTTCTTTTCAGTCATGGTTGTCATTCTCATGGAATTGCCCATATATGTAAGTTTCGGAAATAGAAATAATCTGTATTTATAAAAAAATTATTTTAATGTGTTTTTATCACTCGACATTTTTATGAAAGTTTAGTAGTTCGTGTTTTGTTTGGTGAAAAATCGACAAGTATTTGAGTGCATGCATATAATATGTTGGCCCATTGACTATACAAATTTCAAAGTTGTGAACAGAAAATATTAAGTATTCTATTTATGGACCTTTTCTTTTATGTCAGAAATTTAATAGTCGATTTTGTTAATTTGCGTTACCAAAATTCTCATGATGTATTTAAGCTACCACATTGTAGAAATAATACTAACCACTGGCAAATAAAATTAAATCTTAACATATTCGTTCATTGAAATGAATAGTAATTTTATTATATTAACTTAGATTTGGATATTTTTTTCCAGTAAATGGTGTTGAATAATCTTTATTTTAAACATATTTATACTAAACAAAATTCATTAACATACAAAAAGCCATAAATTACAGAAATCACTCAAAATCTGAAAAGTTAAATAGACCTCGTCTAAAATAAAAAGGATATAGTTCCTTCATTGCCTCCACATAGCAAGGATTTGTGAGAGCTTTCATGCGAAATTGTTCTCCGAATTCATCAGGTCTGCAGAAATTATGAATGCTGCTGTCTTTATCATTGGGCAACATAAGAATTGCCAAGTGATTAAAGCAAGCAAAAAATGCTGAAATATAAAAACCAATATTAAGTAAGAAACATTTTGTTCTCCAAAAACTCATCTTAAATTACCGGTAAATGTATTAGCTTGATCAAACATATCTTTATGTAAATCTCTTAGCTTGGGCAAAGGTTTCTTAAATCCCAACACCTTTAAACATTCCACCAGACGCTCATGGTACATGGAAATAAAATAATCAAACTCTTTGATTCTTATATCTTTGGCAGCCGATATTGTTATAAACAACAATAGATCTTCAGCAGGACTACCCCATTTGCAGAATTGATAGTCCAAAAATATTAATTCTTTTAAATCTCCTGTAGGCAAATAGTTAAACATTATGTTACTGGACCAAAAATCACCATGGTTTAAAACATTGAAATTATTTGTTTTCTGATTCAAAGAACCGAGGCAGCACTTCCAATACTGTTCACTAGAGGGCTGAAATAAGAAAACCGATTTTTAGTTTTTAACTAATTCGATTCAATTTAATGCAAAATAATTACTAACAAATTCCTTAAGATATTTGTCCACTTCATCTAGACCCCATTGTTGCATTGCCTTTTTATATGGCTCCTTACGTGTTTCAAACATACTTTTTTGATAGTCAGCCCCAGCATCCAAATCAACAAATCCAATTTGAAAATCACTGGGATATTCACCATTTATTTCCTCATAAACTGCACTGACCGCATGTAACTCGGCCAATCTATGCAGTATACGTTTCATATGTACCATATCACAGCCTTTTAAACGATCTATATTTTCATAATTATTTTCCTTTAAATCTTCGTAAACGAAATTAAAACGTCCGTCATTCTTTTCAGCAAACAAACATTTTGGAGCCAATTGTATATTCCAACCCACAGCTTTATACAATCCTTCAAAGGCGGGTAAATATTTCTGATACATTTCCATTTCTTTGGGAAATAAAGCCAAATTATTAAACAGTTCGCCACCTTTGTCATCATCTATCATGGTTTTTAAAATATAAGTCTTGTGTTTAATAGACTCATCTGAAAATAATTTGATGGAGAGCAATTTTAAAATATTTTCTATTATATTTTTAAAGCCTTTCGTAATTCCTAATTCGGTTAGATTTTGTAATTATAATTTAATTCTGTTCTGCTAATCAACGTACCCATCATTATCAAATCCATATGTATGCGCAACATAACCGAGGTGAAATTCTCTCCTGGTGGTACGGCGGCAATTGGTACGAAATTGTTAACACCTATCGAGTCTGGTTCATCTTTGGCTAAAATGTCTTTAAAATAATCAGCATTTATCCAGGATGGAATCGCAATATTTTCATTTGGATTTAAGATTTCTATTTTCGGTTGCATTTTGTAAAGCGAATTGTTACAATGTTTTTAACTATGCTGATCTACGAATAAAATGAAACTAAACTATAAAATGAACTCAAGCATTGAACAAAACATTCTATTGTACTTAAAAAAAAATAAAAAAAAAATTATTTAAATATTTTGGGGTATTCCAGAAACTAAATTGTAAAATGTACTCAAAGCATTACAAAAAGTGTTCTACTTGAAATTATTTAAAAATTTTGGGGCATTCCAGAAACATTAGACTCTGGATTTTCGTATTTTTAATTTGTTGAAATTTAATATACACAATTTTCTCTAATTAGCTAAACCAAATTTCAACATTTCCAACGGCGGGAAAAATATGCAGTAAAGAGGCTTTCCTAAATGCCTCATTTTGCAGACACAAGGACTTCTAGCCGCATGGCAAAATCATTTAAATTTTACACGGCGTGTCATTGCGAGCCAACCCCTCTTTCATAATGAGTTTTGTTATTATATGGGAGATTTCATGTCAAGTGAAAAAAATTTTAAACCAATGTCTTCCGATCGGGATAGATTTTTGTGATATTTTTCAACATGTTCGGTCAAGAACTCTCTGAATTAGAGGGGGTAAAAATTTGACATTTTGGCCAAACGGGTTTTTTTTCTCATCCATGTAACTTATTACCTAACTCAGAGAGTTCTTGAACGATCTTGTTAACAAATTGAGTAGAATTTCAACACGATCGGAAGACATCGAATTCAAAAGTTGGTTTACTTGTAATGAAATCCCCCTTATTCATTAAACTAGCCCCCAGCTGTATGATTTTATATGTATTTGCTTACTGTGTAGATTAAAATACACAGTTTTATTAGAGTTTCTTAAATTAATTTACGATAGTCATTAAATATTTAGCTACATACATAAGTAGACCAAAACTTTATCGTAATTTCTGTATAGGTATTTTGTAGATCATGAATATCTGGGAAAACGATTTCTTCAAAATGCATTTGTGGCTTCATTAAGGATTCGAATAGGTGGAGCAGTTGTTTGTATGTTGAAATCTAATTTTTATTGGCATCCAATTAACAATATATCCTTTTACATAATATCGAGACTTCTAGAAATTTTTAAATCTGTCCAAAAATGGCTGAGTGAGTTATAAACAACAAAAAATACTTTCTAAAAATGTAGAGTTACATATCTATCAGAAATAATTTCCAGAATAGAGTAACTTCGGGTAATGTGGACTACCGTTTTGTTTCTTCTAAATTTGGCCACAATATATATGGATATTAAAAAAGTTGTGAAGCAATATATTAGCTAATATATTCCCTAATTGTTTTTGCAGTTGAAAATTTTTTCCGTCAAAGGATAAAAAAATTATGTGAAAATATTGTAAGGAACCCAAAAACCAGCATTAAAAAAATTGGAGGGTAATATGGACCACTATATGAGGGTAATGTGGACTAGTATTTAATACATAAAATTCATGAACCAGCTAATCATGAATGATTAAAAAATTTAATTTCAATATATTTTTATTAATACAAACTAAAAAGTCGCGTTCTTGGCTTAGATAGATTGCTTACAAAGTACATAGTTATTGTCGGGTAATATGGACCAGTAGTACATAATCAAGTAATTTAAGTGGTCCACATTACACGAACTTGGGTTACAGTGGTAAAAAAATATTTTTACCTAATAATCTAAACTAGCATAACCCGGTGCACTTCGCTACCCCTACCCTAGTAAAATTAAAAAAATATGAATGGAAATACGAAAATAACACATACAAAATTTTAGAATCTCTCAATTACAGTTCACTTGATATTCGAAAATAGCTAACTAATTTTGAGTGGGAGATACCACTCCACTGCTCTGATCCCACCCATTTTTGAACCTGTTATGTAAATATCAATCTTTACTTTAACTTTCCTTTATAAGGGATAGGTAATTCCTACTAAGCCGATCATGATTATCTAAACTTCGAACAGGGAACAGGAATAAATTCGTTTTTAGCTAACCACCGTAGAATGGTAATAAATTGATTGATGCAGAGTTTAAATACTTTTAGAATTATAGTTCTCCAGATGTACAAAATTAATTATTTACTTTGTGCCACAACCACTTATGCAATCCCGACTATTTTCAACCAATCTGTGTAAAATGGTAAGAGAGCTATGCGGACAAAGTTTGAAGAACCTTGTAGTTATTTCTTTGTATGGGACATGACTCACCTCCTTTTCCGACCCCTCCCATTTTGGGTGCTTTGCCGTCTAATCTAATTCCGTCTATATTCAGCTAAACTCCGCACAGTAATAAGAAGTTAATTCGCTATAAGTTTGAACACTTTCACAATTATAGTTCTACAGATATTCGAAATGAATTATATACTTTGTATAGTGTAAGCCACGCCCACTATTCCAATCCCGAACAATTTCAGCGAAACTATGCAAAATTATAAAAGAGCCATTTTGACTAAGTTTGACTATTTAGAAACATCTATTTACTTTGTATGGGAGGCGACTCACCATTTTTTCCGACCCGTCCCATTTTTGATTAAACTTCATGCAGTGATAAGTAATTGATTCGTATGAAGTTTGAAAACCGTCACAATTATATTTCTGCACATATTAAAAAATAACTATTTACTTATGTACCTATACATATTTACCCCCATATCAATTTAAATATTATTTATGCATATGGGAGTCAGAAAATAAGAAAAACACCTTCAAAATATATTTTTGTGACTTTAAATTACAAAAGTCTTCTCCTTTGTTTTCTATAACAACTCTCACTTAAAACAGAGCGAAATCAATACAGTTTAATTGTTTCTCTTATTGCTTTGTTTACTTTTTAGCTTAAGGTTCACATGTACACGTTTTTGCATATGTGTTAGTAACATCTTTAAACGCTTATAACTCCTAAAAAAACTGAACCGATTTCAATAAAATATATATTCTGCACTTCTGTGAATAAATCTCTTTAAAATGGTATATTTCTTGCCCAAATTGAATGTATAATATGAGCGTAAAAGGGGTCTAAAGAAATCGACTTGCCTATTAATATTATGATGTGCTTAAATTTTTATCAAATATATGCAAAACTACGTGTCCACTTTAACTATATAAAACAACCAAACATTAAATTCTACAAAGTAACTGTACCAAATTTTGTTTCTTACTTGAGCAGAAAAAAATGTTGAGCACCCGCATTAATTTCAATACAAGAATAAATAGCCAACATATCAATTACTCATGAAAGCAAATGTGCAATTGTCGTTTCAAACAAATTGTAAAATGTACGACAAATCAGTTTTATCATACCTTCAATAGTTTCTGAAAAAAGACACTGGTCCACATTAGACGCATAGTACACAATACCCGAAGTTACTCTATATGTGGAGAAAAATCAATCAAATCGGTATTTTACCCAACATCCTATGTGAAAATACAAAATATTGGAATATCATGCATTTTGGAGAAACTTCAAATATGCATTATTACAATAGGATACATACATAACATATCTAAATAGTAGATTAATTAAAATTTTAATTCTCAAAAAATATTTTTAAAAAAATGTGAATTTTACAAGTTTTTCCCATTGGGACCACATTTGGTTCGATGCTTTGGGATTTTAAAACAAATATGCTAAAGCCGAAATTTCGACATAAAATGGGTGAAAATTGAAAAAATTTTATGTTGAAATAATCTCTGTAGAAATATTGTACTTTTGTAAACATATTTTCTCTAGGGTCTACAATTTTGTGCACGGGTTTGTGACTAAAAAATCTATGAAATTCGAAATTTCTTCAATATTCAACTTGAAATCACACGAAAAAAAATTCAAATCAATATTTTGTACAGTCCAAAAATAGTTAAATTTTTGGACTCGTACAAAATATTGATTTTAATTTTTTTTTCGTGTGATCGGATATCTCGGATATTAAACAAGTAAGAAAGTATGGTCGGGCTTGACCGACACTAAGTAAATGAGCAAAAACATTTTTCTTTTAAAATTTCAATAATTTATATTCGTGAGTGATTTTCGAAATGGACCTATATGTGGTTAGCAACATTTTTAAGAAATGGTTGTTAAAGTGATTTTTGACAGCGGGCCTTATATGGGAGCTACGACTAATTATGGACCGATCATCATAAAATTAGGTGAGCACATTTCGGGAGCACATTTGTATGGGACCGATTTCTGACATTTTCAATAGGCTCCGTCCCTGGGCCGAAAAAATTATATGTACCAAATTTTATCGAAATATCATCAAAATTGCGAACTGTACTCTGCGCACAAGGTTTACATGGACAGCCAGCCGATTTGGTACATATTATTTTTTCAGTTCAAGGACCAAGCCTATTGAAACTGGCTGAAATCGGTCCATTATTTCACCTAGCCCCCATACAAATGTCCTCCCGAAATTGGACTTTATCGGTCATAAATGTTTAATTTATATATGTATCTCCACAAATTCCGCTCCAAATAAGTTTTATATGGACAAAATTCATATCACCAAATTTTGTTACGATCGGTCCATAATTTGTCATAGCTCCCATATAGACCCGCTTCCGAAAATCACTTTAGCGTGCATAAATCGCTTAAAAATGTTGGTATACACATAAAATTCAACATAGTTAACTTTAATATAGATATAAATCAGACGACCTAATTTCATGGTAATCGGTCCATAATTGGTCATAGCCCCCATATAAGGCCCACTTCCGAAAATCACTCAAAAATATAAATTATTGAAATTTTTGCTCTATTACTTAGTGTATGGTCCGGCTTGACCGTTCATACTTTCTTACTTGTTTTAACATAGATAAATGGATTTTCTGTGCAACACATCATTCTGGCTGTCTTCAATCATTAGATATACTTAAATGAGAAAATATTAACCCCTAATGTATTAAGCTTATTAAGGAAAATTAGTTTGAAGACTATAACGATAGTTTGTCGAAACACAGTTTTTATTTTTCGAGCAATAATATCCTAAGCGATGAAGCACTTTTTCACCTGAATTAATCGCATCTGATTATATAAAAATATTGCATCCATAACGTGTTACATACTTGGAACATCAGGCTGGTAATTGTTACTGTTACTCAAGATATCGCGGCATGGTAAAATGGCACCACATGACTGTGAGATATTTACTGCATGAAATATTTTCTGGTCGTTTACTTTCTTGTTTCGGTGATCATAATTGGCTCATAGAACGTATGATTTAAGACTATTGAATTTCTTTTTTGGGGTTATCTGAGCTCAAAAGTCTATGTCAAAAAGACCATAACCAGCCGATAATTGAACTAATAAATTCAGCCAAATTTATACAAAATGTTTATTTGAAATTTCAATAAAAAAGAGAGTATGGCCCATCAAAGCCAGGGACATATGGGAGCTATGATCAATTAAGGACCGATGATCTCAAAATATGAAAAAATTAGATCGGTTGATATGGAATATTACTTGTAGCGAATGTATTTCAAGGAGTTATCACGTTGAAATGATTTTCGGAAAGGGGTCTTATAAGAGAGCTATGGTCAATTATTGACCAATCATCCCAAAATATGCAAGAGTGATTTTACATATTTAAGATATTTATGTCAGCGAAATTGATTTTCCGAAATGGGAGCTATCATAAATTATGGAGGAGTGATTTCTATTTATAAGAAATTTACTTGCTTCGAATTTTATTTTGATATTAATATATTTTCGAGGTAGAACACATTCTAACCAAATGCAATAGCATATGTCGTTGGGTCAAAGTTGAAGCCAAATTCCATCGAATTATGTTCGAAGTTGCTGCCTGTAATTTTAATATAAAGTATACACGAACGAACTGATAGACGAACTGGATATTACAAATTAACATAAAAAGTAAAAAATCTGGATTTCTTATGAGATTTTTCTTTAAAATAATAACTTTTAATAAATTTATTTTCCATAGCATTGAAATTATTGATTAGGAAATATTTAAGAAATATATAAATCGAAAACAAGTTTGGAGTACAACGATTTTCAAGATCGTAAAACTGTGCAATTCAAATTACGTTTATGAAGAAAACACGTCAATTCCGAAAATAACTGAATAAACATTATATTATTTGAAAGAGTTGAAGAAACCACTTAAAAAATTTTGAGTTTTAACGTTATGTATAATAATATTTCATCGTCGGATTTTATTTGCCACTAATTATACATATACTGGAAATAGTTGCTATTACATATATATCAGGGTTATTAAGTAAATTTACGAATCTTACATATTCTCAGGTTTTATTAAAGCACTAAATGCTAGATACGTGATTTAAAAATTTAACAAAAAATTTAAATTTCTACTTATACTTACGTACTCAATTAAAAAGATATTGTTGTACTCTTTTTATAATACTAATAACACTAAATTAGTAGCGTGACAAATTGACATTTTATGATTTAACTAGTGCTTCTGTAAACGTCAGTACTGTAATCAGGCAGTCAGTTAATTGTTACAATAAATGAAATTTAAATAGAATAAAGAAATGTCAATATAATCTAGGATTAAAAATAAAATAAACTAATTTAACAAATAGATCGTCAACAAATTTTAAAGGTTACATCGAGTCTACTTGATTACTTGCGTGCAAAGAGCTAACACGTGTAAATGTAATACTTCAGGACAGTGTAATGACATTTGCATGACAACCACATTTTTCGTACATAGTACTGATCTTTCAATATAAGTTGTATCTTCTTATTATTTTAATTCCTGCTGCGCTTTCAATTAGCGCAACTTAATTAAAATCTACTTTTTTTTATCTATTTAAGAATGCACACCAGAGTAAATTTAAGCAAATAAAAAATTTTAAATATTTATTCTTTACACAATAGAAGAAAGCAAATTTTCTAAATAGAAAGCAAAGTGCATAAATCAAAATGAAAACCGCAGAACAAAAAATGACACGTCTTGATTAAGGCGCGAGAATATCAAATATATAAAATAAATGTCGTGAATGTCATTGTCATTATTATCTAGATAGTTGTTAGGAAAAGTTACACATTTAAATCTTAACATTAAACAAAAAGTTTAAACTATTTCCATAAAATATTAGACGACAATAAAAAAAGGATTTAAATAAAATGCCATCTACAGATGTTTTAAAACATGTTGAAGAACAACTGGCCAAGTGTTCCACTGAAGTAAAAAGTGAAGATTTTTGCTTGGAAGATTCACCCGATTGGTTTACCAAAGATTATTTAGAATCATGCTTGAGATCCTATTACAATGACCATAACTTGAAATTGGTGAAAATGCATGCGAAAGCAGCTCTGGGCAAGGGAGAAAATTATGGTGGAGTTTTGACACGTGTCAAAGCCGAATTCAAAACAAATGGCTCCAAGTCACCGAACAAAAAAGGAAGCTACATTATAAAAACTTCCTTTGAGGGCGATGAACTAGCGATCAAAGCCATGGAACCCTATGATATATTTAATCGCGAAATAAACGTATACGAAGAAATTTTACCAAAACTTAAGTTGCTACTCAAGGAAATTGGCGACGATGAGCAAATTTTTGCCGAAACCATGGCTGTGGATAAAGTAAAATCTGCTTTGATTTTTGAAGATCTTAACGATAGAGATTTTGTAATGCCCAATCGTTTAGATGGCCTTGATATGGATACTACTAAAATTATTTTACGAAAATTAGCTAAAATGCATGCCAGCTCAGCGGTGCTAAATGAGCGTGAGAACAAATCTTTGGAAACCTACGATTGTGGCATGTTTAATCGTCATACGGAAAATTATGCACCCTGTTTTGTGGGCTGTCTTGAGGCTTGCACCAGACGTGTGGCTCAATGGCCGGAATTTAAACAAATTAGTGAGAAGCTGACAGAGCTTAATCCCCAATTTATGGAATTGGGTAAACAGGTATTTGATCCCTTGCCCAATCATTTCAATGTGTTTTGTCATGGCGATTTGTGGACCAATAATGTTTTAGTTAAATATGATCCAAAGACGAAAAAACCTGTAGATGTTATAATCATTGACTTTCAATATGCAGTTTGGGGTTCACCGGCTATTGATTTATTTTACTTTATGAATACTTCGTTAAAGGAGGATTTGCATTTGAATAGACAGGATGAATTGATACAATTCTACTATCATCATTTGCATGACACATTGAAAAAGTTAAAATATAAAGGAGACATACCAAGTTTACACAAATTCCATTTGCAGCTGCAAGAGAAGTCATTTTATGGTAAGTTAATTATCTCTACACACCTAGATCTTTTGTCAATTAATTCTAAATTAATATTGACTTTTCGTTGAGTCAACAGTACTTTCCAAAAATATATACACATAAGTAATATACATTTATTTTTACAGCCTTCCACAGCTCCTGTGTGGTCCAGCCCATACAACGGAATGTTGTCAATGATGATGCCGACTTTAATGCTCTCATGCAAACTGATGAACGTGCCATACGCTTCAAAAATACTTGCTTCACAAATCCCTACATACAAAATAACATTCGAAAATTATTGCCGGTTTATGAACGTAGAGGCCTTTTAGATCCCAATCAGTAAAGATAATATCCCTATATATAGAAAACAATATTCATAAAATAATATAATTATACATTTGTGGTTAAGGTAGTCTATAGTTAATCGCTGTTGTAATTTTAAATTTAAAAATATTATCTTTAAATGTTTAAACTCTTTAATTAGTGTAAATACTGGTGTATGATTTAAATATATTTAAGATAAGAATGTTATTATAAACTTTATTAGATGTTTGCATAATGTATTAAAAAGAAATGTGATAAAGAATATTTGCAATTTTTATTTAAAAATCTGTCTCAACACATGTTGAGAAATTTTAAACTTTTGCAAATACGATAAATTTTTGTACCAGAATAAAAGCGTCAAGAGTTGAGTTTTCTGACGTATAGTGTTAAGGCTACCTAAACAGCAGTGTCAACGATTTGTCATCAATGACCAATATTTACTTTAAAATGTTAGTTTATATGTACGCTAGAGATCCTTATCGGGAATATTTTTTAGAAATTTGTTGGAAAATTTTGCAATATGTGGAAAAAACTTCCAGCTGGATTCTTTTATATCACTTTCAATGTAGGAAAGTTAAAATCGAATGTCCACAAACACTACTCCATCTTTCCTCCTTTCCACAACCTATTTCTCTAGTTCCAACACAATACTATACTATAACTATACTAGTGGCCATCCCCTGAGTGATGATCCAAGAAGAAAAAAAAATAAACCAATTCTTATTTGGTGTGATAACTAGAATTTTTCAGCCACAACAGGAAAATTCTTTCATTTAGACTGAATAATTTTCTCTGTGTGACAAACACAGAAAAATGTTTATTTAGAACAGGAGCTATGTGAGCTATGACTAATTATGGACCGATCATAATAAAATTTGGTGACATGAATTCCGTATACATATAACATACATATGGGGCATTTCATGTCAAGTGAACCAACTTTTGAAATCGATGCACCAACGTTCTATTGGATAGTAATTCAGACACAATTTTGCAACAAGATCGGTTGAGAACTCTCTGATTTAAAGGGGGTCAAAATTTGACATTTTGGCCAAGCAGGTGTTTTTTCATATCCATGTAACTTATTACTAGGGGACGGATTAATATGCAAATGCATGTTTTTTCTCGAACGTCCAAATACAATGTAGACCAATTATCTATCCGAATCGCACATTTTGCTGCAAAATGGCATCGATTTGTTTGTGCATATTTTTGCATATTTTATTGATAATGCATATTATATTATATTTTACTTCAAAATACATATTTATATGCATATTATGCCAATTTTTAATAAAAATATAATTTTTTGTCATTAATAGGCAATACATTGTTTCGACAACAATTTTTTTTGTCGAATTTATTATAGAAATAGCAGTAGATAACATTTACTAACTAACTTCTTTCGACATCGAGAAACTGGCATTAAGTTTTTCATTTCTTTAACAGTAATTGAAAATTATCATTTCAAAACATTTTTCTTCAAAAAAGTTTAGTTTTTTTAAGTATCAAAAATTCATTAAATGTATCGAAAAACATTCATATTTGTTTTAATTGCAAATTCGATTTATAAGAGATTTCCTTATCGAAAGATTCACATACAGAGTTACCGCTCCTGACAGTCATTTCTACGAGACTGTCGTAAACTAGTGATTTTGGATAACTTAGAGACACTATAGATTACATAGAGACACTTAAGTGACAATTGTCTTTATGCTAGATTCCATGGGATGTATAAAGTAACCAATTGACTTCTCTCTGCATTTCAAATAGCATGTCAAATGACCCAAAATATATAAATTGGAGTCAGCCAAGTGATCAGATATTATTTCCCTCTATAAGGGATACATTTACTAATTGCTTAATTGCTTGGTTATTACGAGATAAAAATTAAGGTTGGATGCTACTTTACAGCACGATCAAAATAGAGAATCTCTAAAGATTATGGCTTTAAACAAGTATTCATACCAAGATATTACAATTAATATATCGTCCATCGTTTTTTCAGAAGAAAAATTATTTTAAAAATAGTTTTAGAACTTTAATTGTTTAATTCCTGGTATAATTTAAAGAGTTCTAACTGCTGGCAACAGTGCTGTGTATTTTTTGCACATTTCGAATTCCATACTTAATTATTTTATGTTTCTGCACAAAAATATAAGTGCATATTTTTTAAATTTTTAGGTCATATTTTGATTTGTTTGAAGCATATTTAAGGCGCATATTTTCCAATAATAAATGCATGAAAATCCGCCCCCTACTTATTACCTATTGTTCTTAGCAAAATGTGTCCCACATAGTTTAGATAGCTCTTTCTTCAATCTTTCGAAAAAAAAATACAAAATTTTTAATATTTTTTTTCCGAAATCAAAAACTTTTTTGACTTTTTTTTAAAATGGGCCCTTTTTTCTTAAACAAAGCTTAGATATTTTCCCTGAAGACCTACTTGGTCGCTTTGTGAGATGCGAGTGGGATATCTATCAAAATAAATATTTTGTAACTCAAAACATACAATTTTAGACTTTTTTTACAAAATCAAAAAATCGGCCCTTTTTTTAAAAAAAATTTTTTGCTCAAAAGAAAGCTAAGGTCCATTCCTTTATGATATTTTTGGTCCCTTAGTGGGATGCGAGTGGGATATCTATCAAAATAAATATTTTGTTACTTAAGAAATACAATTTTTAATTTTTTTTTGGCAAAATCTAACTTTTTTTTTCAAAATGGGACCTTTTTTTAAAATTTTTTTATGCTCTAAAGAAAGCTTAGGTCCATTCCTTTAAGATATCTTGGGTTGCTTAGTGGGATGCGAGTGGGACATGTATCAAAATAAATATTTTGTAACTCAAGACATACAATTTTTTAATTTTTTTTTTTTAACTCAAGATATACATTTTTTGATTTTTTTTTGGCAAAATCAAAAACCTTTTTTCACTTTTTTTTTTAAAATGGGCCATCTTATTTATTTTTTTTTTCTATAAATAAAGCTTAGGTCTATTCCTTTAAGATGGTTTTGGACGCTTAAATAAATGTTTTGTAACTCAAGACATAAAATTTTTATGTTAAAACATTTATTTTTGATAGATACCCCACTCGCATCCCACTATGCGATCAAATAGGTCTCAAAGGAAAGCTTTCTTTTGAGCAAAACAAATTTAAAAAAACAGCCCATTTTGGAAAAAAAACGTAAAAAATTTTATGTCTTGAGTTACAAAATATTTATTTAGATAGATATCCCACTCGCATCCCTCTAAGCGACCTAAAATATCTTAAAGGAAAGGATATAAGCTTTCTTTTCAGCAAAAAAATTAAAAAATTATGTCTTGATATACAAAATATGATTTACAAATATTTTGATAGATATCCCACTCGCATCCCACTAAGCGACCAAAAGAGTATTCAAGGAAAATATCTCAGCTTTTGTTTGAGCTAAAAAAAAAAACTAAAAAGGGTCCATTTGAAAAAAGTCAACAAAGTTTTTGATTTTACAAAAAAAAGTCAAGAATTGTATGTTTTGAGTTACAAAATATTTATTTTGATAGATATCCCACTCGCATCCCACTAAGCGATCAAATAGGTCTTCAGGGAAAATATTTTATGGCCCATTTAAAAAAAGTCAAAAAAGTTTTTTATTTCGGAAAAAAATATTAAATTTTTTTTATTTTTTTTCGAAAGATTGAATAAAGAGCTATCTAAACTATTTGGGACACATCTTGCTAAGAACAATAGGTTATAAGTAACATGGATGAAAAAAACACCTGCTTGGCCAAAATGTAAAATTTTGACCCCCTCTAACTCAGAGAGTTCTCCACCGATTTTGTTGAAAAATTGTGTCTGAATTACAATAGAACTAACCAAGACATCGATTTCAAAATCGATGACATGAAATCCACAATATATACAACTCATTTGGAGCAAAATTTGTATAGATACCTATATGAAATTAATATTTATGACCGATAAAGTCCAATTTCGGGAGGAAATTTGTATGGGGGCTAGGTGAAATAATTGACCGATGTCAGCCTATTCAAAGACTGCGTCCTTGGGCCGAACAAATTATATATACCAAATTTTATCGAAATTACAAGTAGGCGGAGGGACATCGTTTTATCGACTCAAAAAGTGATTCTGAGTCGATCGGTATACTGGGTATTAGATTCGTATTTTTGGACGTTACAAATGTTACTCCCCACTATGATGGTATAGGGTATACAAAGTAAGTCAGTCAAATCTGACCATATGATACCCCACACCGAGTATTTGATTATAAATAGTTTTCTTTTGGGATCTATGACTTTTTATCGATTTTAGGGAGATCTTCTGAAATAATCTTTTAAAAAAAGAATGTAATTTAAATTACATTCTTTTTTTTCAATTTTAAACTATTTTTTTTTAGTTTTAATTAAACTTGACTTGAAACTATCTCACTGATTGTAGATGTTGGAAAAATCGAAAGTAAGGCATGATAAAAAGTATGCAATTTCTCAGTACTTTTTTAGTTTTTTCTAAGCTAGTTTTCTAATACTAGTTTCGTTAACACAGAAAAAAATTACGACAAATCAATTATCATATTAAATACCAAATTCGTCAATACAATTATTTTTTTAATTGAAAAGGCACCAACAACCGATATTGTATATATAAAAAATAAATTTGTTACTTAAAATTGTTAAAACTTAACAATGTTTTTTAATAACAAATTTGTTTTATTGAACAAATAATTGATTAACAATCAACTTTTAAAATTTAATAATGAGTTCGTAATACTAAAAAATTATGTTGTTATTAGTTAGTTTTTATCATTATATGTATTTATCATAATAATAAATAAATTTGTTAGTAATTAGTTGACCTTCCTACAAAAAAAAAAACAATATAAGGATACTTCGCAGTTTCTACAAACGCTAGTCCGTCCAATTTTTATTGATGGAGTTTTTGTAAATTTGGTAACCAGATTACTTGAGATATATACAACAAGTTCAGAGAAAGGGTTCGGTTTGAGTAACTGAATATATTCCGAAATAAATGCCATGGTTATTCATCAGATATTGCTACAGGATTTCTGCAGAGTTCTTAATATTGAGTATGTTGGAAATAATCTTGCAAAAACAGGCAGCATAAACCAGCACGAGCACGCTACGGATGTTATTCCATGAATATCAAAGAATTGCTTGTAAAGGAACTTTAAATCTGTCTTCAAAACCCTGTGGAAAGAATATTTCTTTAATAGTTTCTTTGACCAATTTGTTCGCTTAATAAGTACAACAGCTTAATTAATATACATACCTTGTTCTTTGGTCCTACACAATACGCCAATATTTGCTAGGTTAGGTTAGGTTATACATTTTTAAATTTTCAACAAATAAATTGTTGATAAAGAACTATAATAAATTGTTAATATTACAATTTATAAATAAATTAATTAAACAAATTGTTACGTAGTTGAACCAAGAGTTTAAAATTTTGTTAATAGCTTTTGAACTCTTGTAATTTTTTTCTGTGTAAGTTCTGATTAAAGATTCGTTTCAGTAATGTCTTTAGTTTCGTCTGTTACCATGTCGTCCTTCAACTTAATATCACAAAGTTCATCATAGAATATTCTAGAAAAAATGTCATTTCCAAATTCCATAGTTTCAGTTTTCGTACTATACTTCCGAAAACTATTGCTAGAAGGGAATGTTCAAGAGTTAAGAAATTAAATTTTAAAAAATAATTCTGTTAATCGGTTAATCGACACAAATTAATCGGTTTATTCGTTGTTTGAAAATCGTCAATTTTAAATTATTCGAACAGTTAACCGACAAAAATTAATCGGTTAACCGATTAACGGTTAATCGATTAAATACCCTAATAAATACAAAATTTACATTATTTTAACATTTACAAAAATACTTTTTTTTTATTATGTCAACAAACATTTTTATAACAATTTCTTAAAATCTATTTTATATTTGTCATTTTATACATCTAAGAATCCGCTTAATTCAAATTCTTTCACAGTACGTTGAAGAAATGCTCTATACTTAGGGTTCTCAACATTTTTGCGACGCATATCATCACCCTCTTCAGTGCGTGAGGTAAGATTTTCTAGACTTTCGAAACCGTCTTTTTCCATAAATATTATAGGAGTTAAACAAGTAGCAGCAATAACACCTAAAATTAAACGAATGAAGGAATAACATTTGAATTTAATTCTTTAATAATACTACAGCCTTAATTACCTTGCAAACTGTTATTAATGATATCAATGGTAAGAGCCTTAAGCGAAGGTATTTCACCTTCGTAATTTAATTTTTCTAAAGTTTCTTTTAAAATGCGATGATATTCACGTACGATGTATTTTAGATGGACCTTGCGCACATTTTCATTTAGGGAACCATACAGGAAGTAATTCAAGTCCATAGCTGGAGAGCCATAATAGGATAATTGGAAATCTAACTGTTAATGGAAAAATGTGTCTTTAATATATGATTTATATTTTTAAAGTTATCATTTCTTACCAAAACTACATTATCAGGTTCTTTAGTTTCATTATTTACATGGAACATCAAATTATCAATCCACAAATCGGCCACATTAAATACACGGAAACCATTTTCATGTGATTCATACATATCAACTGCACTCTGTAATACATTTTCGGCCAGTTTAAACATTTTCTCCGTAATTTCTTCATAACCCTTCCAATGTGAAAGTTCTTCAGCTACACAGCGTATATTGACGGGGAAGAATCCCAAGAAATCTTTACGATCTGGATTACGTGATATGGGTGCCTCTTCAAAGAATTCCATGATTTTTGAATTGTCAGCTGCTATGACAGCAGAACATGCGTGCAACTTGGCTAGCTTTTCAATGGTGGGTAACACATAGTCCAAATTAAGTAAACGTCCTTTTTCGAAATTTTCAAAACCATTCAGGTTCATGTCTTCAAGTACCAGAAAGGGTTGAGGTGTTTCTGTGGTGTAGTAACAAGCGGGAGCAATTTTTGTTGTGTCACCTATGGAGGCAAGCAGCTCTTCGACACGGGGTAATACTTCTTTGTAAGCCATAATTTCACGTTTAAACAGTTTGCTTTTGTGGGCTACTACTCCAGTGAAGCCTTTAGGGTGCTCCTGTAAGTGATATGAAATTTGGAATAAATATTATTACTACTATGTACTTCTTATTTGTATAAATTTTTGTAAAAATGAGAAATCACTTTTGCGATTGTCAATGCTCTAAAAATCAAATGCTGAAAATTTTAGCAAAATCGGATAACGTTTAAAACAACGGGTCTCAAATGGAGTGCTTGGACCTTTAGGGGCCCGTATAAACATTCTAGGGGGCCGCGAAAAATTCAAAAAACCCTTAAGCTTAAACACTATATTCTAATTTATTTTCCAAAGTTTTCCCGCTTGTTGGCGGTGAAACTATTAATATAATTGTCATCGACATATTTATGTGAAACTTTACCATTTCTAGTTAAAATTGAGAAAATCCAAATTAATATTGGAAAAATACAAATTGAAGATGCGAAATCAAATTTCAAACTGAGAAAATATAAATTGTAATTGATAAAAGCAAGTTAATATTGACAAAAAGCTAATTGAAATTAAGAAATTCAAATTAATATTGAGGAAATACAAATTAAAATTCAGAATATCAAATTAATATTAAAAAAAACAAATTCTATTCAGACAATAAAAATAGAAGTTAAGAAAACTCAACTTGATGTAGAAAAAAACCTAAGTTAATAGTGAGAAATAATAATTTTGTATAAAATTCATTATGTATTTTATAAAAAAAAATTATTTATATACATAAGGGGCTTATAGTAAAGCCTTTAGGGTGCTCCTGTAAGTGATATGAAATTTGGAATAAATATTATTACTACTATGTACTTCTTATTTGTATAAATTTTTGTAAAAATGAGAAATCACTTTTGCGATTGTCAATGCTCTAAAAATCAAATGCTGAAAATTTTAGCAAAATCGGATAACGTTTAAAACAACGGGTCTCAAATGGAGTGCTTGGACCTTTAGGGGCCCGTATAAACATTCTAGGGGGCCGCGAAAAATTCAAAAAACCCTTAAGCTTAAACACTATATTCTAATTTATTTTCCAAAGTTTTCCCGCTTGTTGGCGGTGAAACTATTAATATAATTGTCATCGACATATTTATGTGAAACTTTACCATTTCTAGTTAAAATTGAGAAAATCCAAATTAATATTGGAAAAATACAAATTGAAGATGCGAAATCAAATTTCAAACTGAGAAAATATAAATTGTAATTGATAAAAGCAAGTTAATATTGACAAAAAGCTAATTGAAATTAAGAAATTCAAATTAATATTGAGGAAATACAAATTAAAATTCAGAATATCAAATTAATATTAAAAAAAACAAATTCTATTCAGACAATAAAAATAGAAGTTAAGAAAACTCAACTTGATGTAGAAAAAAACCTAAGTTAATAGTGAGAAATAATAATTTTGTATAAAATTCATTATGTATTTTATAAAAAAAAATTATTTATATACATAAGGGGCTTATAGTAAAATTTCATGGACAATATTTTTGTGGAACATTTTAACCCCTTAAATCCCTGTTTTAATGGAGTTTGTTGCTCTTTTTTTAAAGAAGGACAAAAAAGACCCATGCCTTGAGGATTTAGAGGGTTAACATATTCTACAAAAGTATTCTCCGTAACATTTTACATTGTACAGTGTAATATTAAATTGGATATCCCATTTTCAATTTACTAATATTTTTTCAATATTAATTTTCAATTAACTTTTCCTCAATATTAATTTGCTTTTCTGCATTTCAATATGTTATTTCTCAACACAAATTTTAGTTTTTTCAATTTGTACTTTATCAGTATTAGTTTGATTTCAATATCAATTTGATGTTTAAAATAATAAAGTAACAATTAAATAAATGAACAACAATTCAATGAAAAGGGTCATGACGGTAGTGAAGCTTGTGAGAATCCTAGGTTTAAAGGTTGCACATTTTATTTAAAGTTTCGTGTTTGGGTCAAAGTAGCATTATTTTACAAAAAATATAAAAATAAATGTTTAAAAAAAATCTAATTAAAAATAGTTTTTGTATTTCACACTGTGCTAGTGGAAAAAACTGTCAAACGGGGCACCTGGAGGGTAAAACTAATTCGGGTATGCTGAATTCAGTGGTTCTAACCGTTTTTTTTAGGTTAGCTCGTATTTTCGAGATATACCGTTATTTAGAAAATGGAGGTGGTGCACAACATATATTCTCGTAACTCAAAAACAGTTCAGTTTATTGAATAAAATGATAAAACCAAAATTCCGCAATAAAATTGCATTTAAGAAAGGTTTAACATGTTTTTAATCTTCGCAGTCGTTTTAGAAATCTAATTTTTTTGGCAAACAAAAATTTATTTTTTAGCTAAATTTCGTAATTTTTGTTTTTGAAAACGGCATGAAAAATTGGAAAATGAAGCTACGCAGTTAATTTTTTCTAAACTTATAGAAAACAAAGTTCCAAACAAAACAGGCTCTAAGTGATTAAAATCTTTCCACAACTTTTGATTTTATAATCAAAAGATAAAGCAAATATCCCCTAATAACATTTTAAAATGTTTTCCCAAATTTTTGCAAAAAGTTTTCTATACATTTTTTAATTCTTAAAAATTGTATACATTTTTGAAAAGAAGACACAATTTCCTATTTGTTGATATATAATATTTTATCATATCTTTTCCACTAGTCAAATGTATGGATTCAAAATCAACAACAAACAGAAAATTTACAGAATCTTGCCGTTTTTTCTCAGAATTTCATCGCAGATACCTCTTTCGAAAGGTTTTGAAATTATTTATTTTTCTGTATCATAAAATTGTGTCAAAAAATTTTTCTTATAAATTTTAGAAAAAACATAGCTCTTATTTGCATTTTTTTCGATGTTGGTACATTCAGAAAAAATTTACACCTAACACTCCTGGATAATGTTGCGGAACGTTGTCAATCCAATTTATTTTGCTATAAGGGTAAAATAAAACAAGTAAGAAAGTATGGTCGGTCAAGCCCGACCATATAATACCCTACACTAAGTAAAAGAGCAAAAACATTTTTCTTTTAAAATTTCAATAACTTATATTTTTGAGTGATTTTTGGAAGTGGGCCTTATATGGGAACTATGACCAATTATGGACCGCTCACCATGAAATTAGGTCGTGTGATTTGTGTCTATATAAAAGTTAACTATGTTGAATTTTGTGTGTATACCAACATTTTTAAGCGATTTATGCACGTTAAAGTGATTTTCGGAAGCGGGTCTATATGGGAGCTATGACTAATTATGGACCGATCGTAACAAAATTTGGTGACATGAATTTTGTAGATATAAAACTTATTTGGAGCGCAATTTGTGGAGATACATTTATAATTTAATCATTTATGACCGATAAAGTCCAATTTCGGAAGGACGTTTGTATGGGGTCTAGGTGAAATAATGGACCGATTTCAGCCAGTTTCAATAGGCTTGGTCCTTGGGCCGAAAAAATAATATGTACGAAATTTGAACGAAATATCTTCAAAATTGCGACCTGTACTCTGCGCACAAGGTTTACATGGACAGCCAGCCAGCCAACCAGACGGACGGACGGACATCGTTTAATCGACTCAGAAAGTGATTCTAAGTCGATCGGTATACTTTAAGGTGGGTGTTAGACTAATATTTTTGGGCGTTACAAACATCTGCACAAACGCATTATACCCTCCCCACTATGGTGGTGTAGGGTATAAATAGCACTATCTTTTCAAAAAAATTCAGAAATAAACAATTCGTAGAACAAACATTGTTTCCGGTACCACAGAAAAGTTCTTTTTCGCAAAAAGTCGATTTTGAGATATTCAAATTTAAAGGAGCTAAAGCATAATATATTTGGTACCTTATTCTTTGTTCTGAAGATATATTAATAAAAACTAATAGATTTGGTATCTTCTTGGTACATGTTATCAACAACATTATGTTTGTGAATACATTTTTTTATTTTAATAAAAACCCTATGCTGATATGAGCTTCCCGTAGTAAAAATGTTCGTTTGAATACCAGTTGAATTGGGGAACAATAAGGAAACAGTAATTTAATAAAATCTTCAGTTTTCTACTAGAGAGATGAAATCGAATATAACAACATTTGTCCCTAGTCCCCAAACAAGATCCCCCTCAGAAAATTACCTCATAAGGAAAAAAGAAGTACTTAGGTACTTAAATTTATGATTTTATATGTTTGTTTCTTAAATAGCAAATAATTTTTGTAACAAATTACGATTTTGTGGACACAAATACAGCATTTGATACTTTTGTTCTTAAATCGTTGACGTGAAGTATTGTTAGTTATGTGTAAATAAAATAAAAACACAAATTTTGTTACTTTAACGATATAAAATGTAAATTAATCAGCGTTTCGGATTGAAATAAAATGAAAACTCGAGCACCGCTGGGTGGAGAAAACTTTTCGTATTTTGTTTGTATTCCATTTTCTTTCAACTTTCTTAACTGATACAAGTTAAGTATTTTCAAAATTTAAGTAAATATTTAATAGTGAAGTTTCAGCTACATTTCCAAGTACTTGATTTTTTTAATACTAATCATATTTATATTTATATTTTTTTATAATTTTTGTTTGTGTTATTTATGTACAAACATCTTGTTTGTTTAAAAAAAAATTGTGCTTTTAATAACAGTGTGCTAATTTTTAAAAGCAACGACCGATATAGTAAGTAGTACTAAATCTAAATTCAAAATCAAGCTCTTATCAACATATTTTTGAGATAAGAGCATTTGGTATTAATGCTTTTAATTAAAACATAATTTTTTAACACAACATAATCCCCAAACTTTTTTTTGAAAAAAAAAAAAAATGCATTGACACAAATTTTATTTTAGAACATTAAACCCCCCAAATAAAGCTTTTCGAATCAACAGGCACCTTGTAAGAAAGAAATTTGTTCACTTATTCATAAATCTCAAATAATTTTAAGCTCTTTGTATTTAAACAATAACAACAAGTGTATTCTTTCATAAGGCATGTGATTTATATAGCAACAACAACACCAAGAAAAAATATTGATTAATAACAAATGCGGTTGGACACTTTTAAAGAAGAAAATACTACTAACTATACCTTTATAATGACAGAAAATTTGCCGGTAACATCATTGCGTTTTAAATTGAAAACAGCACGATGCATTTCACTGGCAAAACCACTGCCCACTTCTTCACCTACAGCATTGATACTTTTCACAACAATTTCATGCACTTCCAAAGTGTCATCTTTAAAATATTCCTTAAGAACATCTTGCAGAAACTCTGCTGTAATCCATTCTGGAGCAGTGTAATTTTTAGCACCGGTACCCATTTTACGTTTTTGTTTAAATTTCTTTAATTCACCGCGGTCACCTGATTACAATTAACTTCGAGTATATTTTAGACGTCTGCTAAAACGTCTGAACAACTTAAAATTTTGATAAATAATAAATAGAGTGCTGTTAATACTAAGGGGAGGCAATTTCGGGTGTATTTAAATGTAAAGTTTATTTGAAAAGTTTTTCTCACTGCTCAGTAAGCGCAAAACTCACGTGCTTTCGAATGAAATAAAGAAAAAAAGAATCAACAGAGAGAGCTTTTTTTGCTTAAACAACTGTGGAGGTGATAACAGGCAGAGTTGCCAGCACAATAGTATTTGAATTATTCGCCGGATGTAAGCTAATTTTAAAGTGCTGCATTTATTTTTTAATATTATTCCTATATTTTTAAGATAGGCTGGGTACGATAGTTTATTAACCCACATATATGTCACAATTTTCAGAAGGATTGGATTTTATTTTCCATCTACACGTATTTATTTGGAAGCACTTAAAAAAATTACCGTTTAAGATATCGTAATAGTTTTTGAAATTTAAAAATATTTGTTATACTTTTAATGAATACAATAAATTTTAGTATAATTTTTTTTATGCTAGAAACATTTCTACAAAAGCTGATCAACTGTCCACGTTTTTGAGCGAAAGGGTAACAGTTAAATGACAGATCTATTCCTATAAATTTATTTATTTATATTATTAAAAACGGACTTTACAATGCTTTGTAAATAGCTCGCATCTAATTGTATGACATAATTAGTCATAACTCACATAAATACATAGTATATGGCCTACTTCCGAAAATAATTCAAACAAGCATAAATCTCTTAAAAATTCAAGTCACATAATTTCATAATGATCAGTCCATAATTAGTCATAGCCCCATATAATGATCTCTTCCGAAGATAACTTTAATGAGCATAAATATCTGAAAAATATTGTATCCAAATAAAATTTAATACAAATTCAACACGTTCGGAACATAATAAGGCCCACTTCCGAAAAACATTTTAACATAAATTAAACAAGTAAGAAAGTATAGTCGGTCAAGCCCGACCATATGATACCCTACACCAATATAATTATGGACCAATCGCAATAAAATTAGGTGGCATGACTTCTGCATACATGAAACCTAATTGTGTTGAATTTTATTTGAATACCAACATTTTTAATAAATCTAAACTATGGGAACTATGACTAATTATGGACCGATCGTAAAAAAATTTAGTGACATGACTTTTGTATATATACAAATTATTTGTGCTGAGTTTTATTAGGATACCAATATTTTTAAGAAATGTATGCTAGTTAAAGTGATTTTCGGAAGTGGGCCTATATAGTAGCTATGACTAATTGTGGACCGATCATCACAAAATTTTGTGAGGCGAGTTTGACTTATATAAAACTCATTTTTGCAGAATTTGGTTTGGATATCTATATAACTAACGTATTTATGAGAGCTTAACTATTTTCAGATATGGTAATCGTATGGGGGCTAGGAGCAATAATGGACCGATTCTAACCAAATTCAATAGGCTTCGTCCTTGAGGCATTAAAGAAGCTTGTACCAAATATTATCGAATTATCTTTTTTGCGACCTGTAGTTTGATTACAAGGTTTACATGGACGGACGGACATCGCTAAATCGACTCAGAAAGGGTTTTGGGACAATATTTTGGTATGTTAAAAACATCAGCAGTATCCCAATATACCCTCCCTACTATGGTGGTGCCGGGTATAAAAATTGTTATCTAAACAAATATCAATACAAATTAGTTTCATATACACAGAAGTCATGCAACATTATTTGTTGACAATCGGTCTATTTATATAAGCCCAACTTTGCTAATTTCTTACTTGTTATAAATTACTGATGCATTTATACTTTTATAGACATTTTTTTTCAAAAATTGAGCAAGTTGTTGGTTTTATCTAGGTTTCGGGAAATGTTTGTCAGGAATTTTCGGGAATTTCTTTCTTAAAGTTTCAATCGTTAGGTTCATTGCGATTGCCAATTTTGTAAGTTTTTATAAAAAGTTTCGATTTATTTGTAATTTTTTTGTAATTTTTCAAATTCAACAATAGTTATTTTAATTTTTTTAGATGAAAACCTATTTCTTTTTTCACAGTGCTTTAAAGACAATTTTAAATAGACAAAAATGAGACATAACTTGTTAAAATCCGTTTTTTATTTGCATAAGTTATTAAACTTTTTCGAATACAGTTCGAAAAAATTTACCTTTTAAATTCAAAATTTTACAAATATTTTTTTGTTTTTTTTTTATTCATATGCGCTGGAGAAGAAAATACAAAAAATGGTGTTAATGATAAACTTTTACAATTTGCATCCGATTTAAATAATTAAAACCATGTTTTGTTAAGAACTAAATTCTGTTTATACATTGGTATACATTTTTATAAGCCCTCATATCAAAATAAGGAATGAAAATCGACTTAAATCAAAAAAGTTGATAAGTATTGTTTTTCTTTTAGATATTCTTAATAAAAACAATACTTATAACTTAAAAATGTATAAAAAGTGCACGTAAATTTAAAGCGTAATCAGTTTTCTTTCCAAGCCCGTCGGACAAAAACTGACTGAGTTACAGGTCGATAAGTTAACGAACATCACTGGAAATAGTTTTTTAGAATAACTTATGAATTTGAGGGTGTTATTAAACAATAGAATATATTGATTTTATACCGGTTAAAATACGAGTGTAACAATACCACTATTAAATTTGAAGCCCTTAAAAAGGCTGAACCAATATTGTACAACCAAATATAGTTATTTTACACTTCATTTGTTTCAAATGCTGGTAAAATTATAAGGCAATTTATTTTAAAAAAAATTATTACTGGTTTTAGGATTGATTTAGTATTAAAAAATTCCCGGGAATGAAAATGTTTTTTAAGTTTCTCCCGGGAAAGGATCTTTGGTGTATGGGACAGTTTTGAACTCGGACAAAATATAAATCAAAATTACAAAATCGTAAATTAGTAACTCTATGATACTATTTAAAATTAAAAATTACAAAATATGATACAAAAAGTTTTTTAAGAAATACTTTTAACCCTCTAACCAGTAAGGCTGCCTTTAGGCGGGTATGTTAAATGTATGTAATGCTGCTTTATTTGGTTATTTTTCCCGTTATAACGGTAAATATGTGTAGAGAGACAAACAATTTACTTATTGTGATAAACAAGAACGTGCACTTGTCTTTTGTTTGTTTTTATTCCAACGTATTTCTTTTTTTTCAAACACTAACCTGGTTTATTATTTTACCTCGAAATAAAATTGGTCGGTTAGAGGGTTAATAAATTTATGACAAATGTTGATTAAAACGTATTAAATAATTATTAACTATATAAATTGTTAAATTTCATACGTTCTAATAGGAATTTCAATAGTAAATTGCTGAATTAGTTACAATTTTTTGTACATTTTAAATAAAATATCTTCTGCGTAAACTAGTCTTTCTAACAATTGTTATATTATTTCAGTTGTTATACCATCATATTTAGGTGGAGGGTATTTAAGATTCTGCACGGCCGAATATAGTACTCTTACTTGTTATAAATTCAGCTGTGATGCAATATAATTTGAATCTCATTAAAAATCTAGATTTTTTTTATCCAAGAACATGAAATATGTTATAATTATTGGTATTACCACTATAAAATTCCCACAATGAATTTATCATTATCCAAACAACTCAATTCTTAATATTTTATTTCAACAAAATATGCGAAATATTTTAAAATATCGCCAATCTCCTTAAGATATATTCTGTCCACTAAAGCGTTTTAAAATCCTCAAACTGCGTTAGTGTTAAATATACATACCGTGTGATCCATATGAAACTTTGTGTATGTAAAATACATGTGTATTACTCGTGACATTTTTGGCAATTAGAGCATGTTCTATTTTCGTGTGTATAATAGTGTTGTATTTTGAAATACAACACTGTGTGAGTGCAAAATAAAAAAAAAACAAAAAAAAGAGTAAAGAAAAATTATAACAAAATAAGTTTCATTGCATTGAATATATTTATTGTTATTTAAAAATGTTTTAAATAAATATATTGTTAAAAACAACAAACATATAAACTAATAGAGGTTATGTCACATGCAATTACATATGTACGTTTGAACGTGGAAATTATGAATCGTATGTATAAAGTGAATTTTGACATAGACATGGAATTCCATATGTGTCGAATAAATGTCCCAATACACAAGCAATACATGCCGTCTGACCCCCCTATAAGAAATTATAAAACAAAATAAATCACATTGAATTCACATTTTACTAAACAGAGCAACTCTAAACTTAAAAGCTTTCTTTAAACTAAATAAAAAATACACTTCAATAAACTTTTGAAGCTTTAATCGTTATTTTTAATTCGTTTATTTTTGAGATTTTTTTTTAAATGTATGTTAAATGTATGTTAAGAAACTTTTAGCTTATTCAAACTCCAGTATGCCCCTTCTATAAAGAAATGGTAATATATCCAAAATAGCCCTTACATACAGGGGATTTGTAAAAGCTTTCATGCGAAACTTTTCACCATCTTCACTGGGCTGCATAAGTTTAAGTAGACTGGCTTCTTTATCGGATGGCAATAGTATCATAACCAAATGGGTGAATGAGGTGAAATAACCCCAAAAACCATGTCTCAGCATACTGATATGGAGATCACTTAACAACGGCATAGGTTTTTCGTATTTTAGAAACTTCAGACTTTTTAACAGGTGCGTATGATATATTCGAATGAATAAATCGAAATTACGTATACGCAAATTGCTTTCCACTGAGCAAATAATAAGTTCCCACAAATCCATGGCTGGACTGGCCCATTTACACATTTGAAAATCCACAAAGCGTATTTGATTAATATCACTGGTGGCTGCACCCTTTGAGGTATAATTCAGCATTATGTTGCTAGACCAGAAATCACCATGGTTTAACACTTTAAATTCATTGGTTTCCCCACTGAAGCACTGCATAGTGGCATTGACATACTGTTCGGCATTGGGCTAAACGGAAAAAAAAATTAAAATATTTAAATAATATTATATTATAGTAATGCAATATACTTACTATTCTCTTGGCATATTTTTCATAATCCTCCAAACCCCAACTGGCCATAGCTGCTTTGTAGCTGTGTACTCTAGCCTGATATGATTTTGATTTTTGATAGTTGGCGGGTAAATATGTATTTGTAAATTCCTTTGGATATGAACTAATACGCTCCTGTAGCACTACCGAAGCGGCATGAAATTCTGCCAACTTCTCTAACACTCTCTTCATATGCACCATATCGAAACCTTTTAAACGATTTATGTTTCGAAATTTCTTTGTTAAAAGGTCTTCCTGAACCAGTGTTATCCGTCCCGATTTATCTTCAATCCAGTGACATTTTGGTGCAAATTTTACTTTACTGCCATATTCTTCATAAAGGGACTCCAGCTGTGGCAATATTGTTTCGTACATCAATTTTTCTTTGGGAAACAGATTGAGAGTGTTAATAAATGTGCCGCCTTTATCATTGTCCAGCATTGTTTTCATAATGTACGATTTCTGTTCGGTAAAGCCATCTGCAAATAATCACAATTTATTAGGGAAAATTAATTTTTGGTTTTATTAATATTAAAATCAGATTTTAATACAAAATCCCTTCCCATTTTTATTTACTAAAGGTCTTTTTCTTAAATGTAATTTTAAATTTACCAAAGTTTTTTAAATCTTTTTTTTATTTTGTATCGGAATTTAGTTTCATAAACATTTGAAAAGTTGAAATTGTATTTATTTATTATTAACCCTTAAATGCATGATTTTTACTTTTATTTTTCTATAAAGTTTCAAATATTTAGTTGATTTTTATTTATTATATTTCATTTAGCTTTAGTTTGATTTAGAATTTTGTGCCAACAAAGTGTCATATGAGCGATGTTTTGCTTTACTTTTTTAATTTATAAAAAGTGCCGCCGAAGAACACTGATTGCTCACCAAAGCTTATTGTGAATGTGTTTCATCGTTATCAACGTGTGAGAGATGGTTTGTGCAGTTCAGAAGTGGTGGATTTGACACGGAAGAAAAATATCGCCCAGACCATTCAAAAAAGTTTGAAGACCAAGAATTGGAGGCATTACTCCATGAAGATTGTTGTTAAATAAAACAAGAGCTTGCTAAATATTTGTGAGCTACTGAATCTGCAATTTCAAAACATTTGCAAGCAGCAGGATTCATCCAGATCATTGGGTATTCGAAGCATAAGAGTTCGTATGTGAAGCCAATTTTCATATGAATTTCTATTAGAATTTTCTGTAATACAAAAGGAAATTTCAGAAATACACTTGAACAACTTTGAAATACATTTGGAAAATTCTGAAATATAATTAGAAATTTCTGAAATACAATTCGAAATGGTGTTAACTCTAGATTTTAAAGTAGAATATTAAAAGTTTCATGAGTTATACTGTGATAATTTTATTAAAGTATGTATATACTTATATTTTGGTTAAATGTTAGAGAAAGTAGATTAAGAAATTGAGAAATCTTGCTACAGATTAAAAAGTTGATTCCAAAACAGATATGAAAACTTGTTACACAAAGAAATACAATTGGATCTAAATATAAAAAAAAACTTAACTATTAAGAATTTCCAGTTTGGCGAATTTTAATTATAAATTGCTATAATAATGTTTTTGTGAATATCAATTAGTGCTAAATAAATTAATATTATCAGTGTTATTCACAAGTTTTCTATTAAGTTAATAGCAACAAAAAAATGTGATTACGCCTATGTGTATTACTTTCCAATTCTAAGGTATTACTCTATCTATCATTATATTAATGCCCTTATTTTTATTTAAATCTTTTCAAGTAACTTTTAGAAATTTTGTATATACATTTTTTCAGATTTTTAAACAAAAACATAATTCGCATAACTAGTTTAAATTATGGTAAAGTTGTTGACATTTTCAACAAAGAAATAATAGTAATAAATATTTAAATTTTCAAAATGTCTGGTACATACAGTGTATAAATCACTATTAAAAATATATGGGATACTTGACTTTAGCGTATTTAATATCTCTTTTATAACTATCAAGAATTTAATTTTATATTTGTATTCCAATTAGAAACAAAAACTCATAAATTATAAATTATCTTCGAGAACCCCCGAAATATGCAAGATAGCAGCAAAATGTGGACTTTAAGAAATAATAAATTATCAGGTTTATTATAGCTTAGTCAGCCACAATTCCAAAAGGTTCAACAATATTTTGTTCTTGACTATAAATAACACTGAACAACAGAGTTAAATATATTTTGAGGAACTAAATAAAAGCTGAATATAAGTATGTTGGATAACATTAGATTTTTTTAAACATCTTAAATAATAATATGAGTAGTGTATTCGAAGATTGTTCTTAATAATTTCTTCTTGATAAATATAGATTTTTAAAAATCGGTCAGGAGGTACATAAGACCGGGGAAATGTGTTTCTACAGAGGTAGGAAAGCTCAATAACAACCTGGTAGTTTGGAAACACTAGTTAACTCCACTTTTTGAGAAAATTGAGATAACACCAAAAATAGAAACTACGTTTCATTTACTATCACTCAATCAGATCACAATTTTTATATAGTTTCTCATTTAAAAGTTATTTTCATGTAAAAATTGGTGGCATGTCACAGTGTTCATTGAAATAATGTCCATGGACATTATGACACCCCATAAAGTGACATTATGTCCATGGACATTATGTCATTTCGGTAGTGTCATAATGTCCATGGACACTATGTCACTTTGCTTATGGATATTATGACACTTTTGAAAGTGTCATAATGTCTAAATTTTGTTCAGAAAAACTAATTTTTATAAAATTTTTGATCCTAGTAACAGTTTATATTTTCATATATTAGAAAACTTCATGTAGCGAAGCCGCGTTCCATGGAGGAGAAAGCCCCTAAAAGCGGCCGCAGGCCGCCAATAAGAAATACCTTTTTCTGCGACACCGAATATTGGCTCGCCATGCTACTGAGTGCAAAAAACTTGTCTTTGTAAATAAAGTTTTTCTGCGTGGGGGCCTATGGCCGCTCTTAGGGACTTTCTTCTCCATATAACGCGGCATGCGGCTTCACTAAATAAAACCTTTCTTGCAAATAAATTATTAAAAAGTATTTTTTTGAAGTGAAAGTTCTTAAATTTTTATTGTACTCTCTTTTTTTGTCAAATTTATTCCTAAATTCATATTTATATTTTACATTACCCATTTTAACACTTTAACACTTTTACTTTTTTAAACTTTAAATTTGTGACGTCTGAACTCCACAAAATTCAGATAACAGATAACTAAAAATCGCAGCTATCGTCTATGGACATTATGTCAATGGACACTGTGACATGCCACCGTAAAAATTTGCTAACTCCATGCATTTTTTGAAAAAACACGGTAACTGCATATTTTCTTAAAAAAATGAAAAATTTTAAGAGAAAGAGCGAAATAGAACAAAAAAACAATGAAATCTTTAACCTAAAACAAGAAAAAAACTCCGTTTATTTTTGATATGTATATAAGAATAAAAGGAAAAAATATTTTTTGAAAAAACTGGGTAACTTCATTTTTTCGAAAACGGATGAATTATCGTACTGAGTCAAATAGTCAATGTTTTACCACCAATGATTACTAAAGTTGCTTTAATTCCGTAAAATAAAAAACTAATTAAAAAAAATAGTTTTTTTTTGGAAAAACTAGGTAAATCCATTTTTCGAAAAAACAAGGTAACTGACATCGATTTTCGGTTCTAATGTCCAAAAATGAGTTCAGTGGAACCAGAAATCTTCAACACTATTTAAAATTATGTTTTGTTTAATGCGCATTCATAATAATATAAATTCAGATTAAATAATTAGTGAAATATGTTTAAAACTTTAAATGTGTTTTTCTCGTGTTTTCAAAAATTGGAGTTACATAGTTTTTTCAAACAATCACAGACCTAATGATTGAGAGTAGATGTGGAATACGTAAAACAAAGTGTCTAATGTCAATATCAAAAAGTGAAGAGCTTATTGAGAACTCTATCAAACATTTCTGAACTGAAAGTGGGAATGTATATAAAATAGTGTAATGATAGACCTCACTAATTGTTTAAATTTAATTTTCAAAAGAAAATGCTTTCATTCTTAAGATAGCTCATTCTATCAGCACTTTTTTTGGAATCATACTATGACAGCAAAAGTACAGCTTATTAGAAAAATGTTTGTTGTTGAAAGCAAGCAAGTTAATGATGACCGCAACAGATTTTCAGATAGCCCACATTGCTCACACCACATAATTTTCATCTGCAATTCACATCTATCGTAATTCTTCTTCACAGTATTAGGAAAATAAAGGGACTACACGTCTTTGATAGTTTCAATCAAAGGCTACACGCAGACAAATAATATACTTGTGCATGTTTAATGTAACCATTTAAACATTGTTCCAATTTTTTTAACAATATTATAGTCACAGTAACTATTTACAAAATTGTGGTAACCATGATATGGTTAATTTACGATTCACATGATTGTATGAACCATATATATGGTTACAGTAAACAAGTATATGTTTGTGACAACCATTTTTATGAAGACCATTTGTGAATATTCCAATCAAATTTGTAAACACCATCTATAGAAAAGTTAATCGTCTAACTGAAGAGGTAAGTAGATCTTTTGAATTTAGGAGTTATTGATCAACTATATTGTTTTTATTGCCACCATTTTTTCATAAATTTAAAATTATTTATTTAGAGTAAGGCTGGCGTTGCTCAGGATTTAATTTACATATCCGTCCTGCCAACATGCTGAAGTCAACCAGATATGTGGAGGCATTGTTGAAAAACTAGCGAAAACGCAAAAATGAAAACATGATACGTTGGAGGGGGAAATATACCACAGTCCGCTCATGTCACATACCTTAGCATTCTTACTGAGAGACGAATTACTTGGTGCCGTCATATAGAATTAAAAATATTTCATTTTAGGCTTTAAGCTAAAGTCTTCCCTGTTTAATCAATCAAATCAAACTTAAGCCTTGAATCTAATTTTAAAACCAATTTGGTCATATGGAATCCATATTATACAGAGGGGCCAATCTAACATTGGAGTTCAAGAAATATATTGTAAAACTAGGAAAACATCGAAATCCACTTCAAACTCTTCTTGAACAGAGTTGTAAGATGACAGACGTTTGTCCAGCAATATTCTCGTTAGGGAGGATATTAAGGTAGCTCCCATAGAATTTGTCGATATTTCTAACTAAACTTACTTACATTTTATGATACCATCGAAATATTGGCCGCAGATCTCCAAAAGTTATATAGTCAGGGTCCGTCTGTCTATTGTTGGTATGATAGGGCCTATAGGAAAAGTCCAAGGGGAATGAAAGTTAACATCAGAAATGTTTGGTATGGATTAAACGATAGGGTGTAGAGGGAAAAACCTATGGGGATGGAATTTTTTACAAAAAGAAGGACCAAGGAAATGAAATTTTCCTCAAATATTCTCTTGTCTAATACACAAGATTAAATGCCTACTGCCTTCTAGTACTCACAAAATACTAGAGTCTTACCTATCGGATTACATCATCATCCGAACCCGCTCGAAAGGCTACTTACAGTAACTCAAGACAGGTCACGGCTGCGTAGAGCTGATTTATCACTCATCTAATTTTCCAAATATGATTCTCCACTGAGAGAATAATTGTTTAGTTTTAAGATTTAATTACATATTGTAAGGCCTAGAAATTAAAGTCAGGAATAATATTATAATAAACGTAAAAAAAAATATTCTCTTTTAATCAAGAAATATTTGGTATTAAAAGTGACAAAATAGGCACAATCAGAAAAAAAAATTAAATTAAAAGAAGAGATCTAGAAAACAGAATTTTAACACAAATATAATATTTTGATCAAAAATGTTTGGTACTTAAAAAGAGCCAAGATATGTACAACCAAAAAAATAAAGTTTAAAATCGCTGTACACACAGAAAACAGATTCGTAATAGCAACCGAATTTGTTGCCAATCGAATGATTTGGTTGTACACATAGAATTTTTCGGTTTTAGTAACAGAAAATCAGTGGACAGAGAAGAATTTCGATTGAAGCAACCAAACTTTTGTTGCCACTTCTAAAATTTTATAGCCACAACTGCAAAATTTGGTCATTAAGGCAGAATCATTCGATTGGCACCAAATTCGGTTGTGAACACGAATCTGCTTTCTCTGTGTAGCACTGTGCTATTGATTCAAACACTCATTGAGACATAAATTAACACTAGTTGATGTATCAAATATACTTTATTGACTACAAGTGTTTTATGAAACACTTAAATTTTCAATAAAACTAATTAATTGAAGGGATCTAAAGAATAAGAAAAAAATAAAATTTCATAGTTTTGGGAATAAGTATTTCATAACATTTGCTTTGTTATGAAGCTTAATGAACGAAAGAAATTCTTTTTCAAAACAATAGCAACAATATTAAAATAGAAAACTGATAAAAACCTTTAAAGATAATAAGATAACGAACGTTATGGAATTAAAAAAACTACAAACACTAGAAAAGCCCCCAAGACATTTCATACACATGAACTATCAAAAAAAAAATTTTAAATTATTTAAAAAGTAAACCTAAAAACTTTCCACTAACTTACCATCCAATTCAATATCCATTTTAATTCGCAACATAATTGAGGTATAATTTTCACCAGGTGGTGTAGCCGGTATGGTGGTGAATTTTAAGATCTTTTTAAAGTTTGCAACATCTTTCTTGAGAATATTTTCGAAATACTTTTCGTTAATCCACTTGGGTATGTCCAAATGTAGATTTGGATTAAATTTTGAACTGTTATCGGGCATAACTTATTATGATTTATTATTATAGATATTTATTTTGTTTACACTGTTTAATTAAGTACAATACAATATTGCGTTCGTGATGGGGGGTATTTGATGTATTCTAATAATAGATGTGTTTATTTTAGTTTTGAAAACAACGTGGACAATTTATCGTTGACAATGGGTTTGTACAGTTGTTTTTTATTTCAATTTATTGTAATTTTATTTATTGTGTGAACAATTTGTATGTCTTTTTTATTGTTTTTGTTTATATATAAGTATTTTTTATTATTATTTTTTTAATTTTGAACAAAATGAATTAAATTATTTTATGCGCGTTGTTGTTTTTTGAAACGTCGTTTTATAACCATCAACTGTTTTGAATTGTTTTCGAAAATGCAATCATGCTCTCAGTTGAGTCGACTTTTTGAGGCAGTTACATACAATTTTTGTTTCTTATTTCTCCATACAATTCTCCTCGTTGAGAATTAGGAAATACATGTTTTTTGTTTTTGTTTTTATTTTCTGTTTTAGTGTAGCGTATTTACTTATTGTCTCCTTAGTGTTTGTTGTTTTTGATTTTTTATCAATTTCAATTTCGTCGAGAGATAGCAGTACATGTATGTATATATTTTGCTAGTAAAATACTGATTACGTTCCTTTAATTTATAAATTATTTCGCTGTAGTATAAAGCTTAAATATATATATGTAGGGTTTTCGAAACTGAAAAGTTGTGTCAATATTTCCAATGAATACTATTGTGAATACCGAAATTTGTGTATCCCCCACTAAAAGAAAATTAAAAATTTTAAAATATTTCATCTAAAACTGAAATTGATGGTAACAATTATGATCTACACCATTTCCAATTGTATTTCAAAAGTTTCTAATTGTATTTCAGAATTTTCCAACTGAAATACAATTAAAAATTTCTGAAATAAAAATGTAAAATTCTGAAATATAATTTGAATATTCTGAAATTCAATTTGAAAATTCTGAAATATAATTGGAAATTTCTGAAATTCAATTGGAATATTCTGAAATACAATTAGAAATTTCTAAAATATAATTGGAAATTTCTGAAATTCAATTGAAAATTTCTGAAATAACGATGTTCGTCTGTTCAAATATTGGAAATCAACCTTCCACGGTTCCAGATAAAGTTATTACGGGCTAAAATCTTGCACTAATATAGGTTTGAGTATTCTGCTATTGCAAACCATCTAAATTGGACTATAATTGTTTTATATGTTATGTATGTGAGCTATGAAACACGATCGCGTTTTGTCACCAACAAATTTTTTCACCTACATAAATTAATTTTTGTCTATTATTTAATATAAAAGTTTTTTTTGTAACATTTTCCACTACAATTTTCCCCAAATACCATAAATGATCAGTTTTTAAATTTTTTTGTGTGAAATCTTCAAACCCTACTCAAAACAACAGTGAGTGCAAGAAATGTAGCAGTCACTACATGTGTAAATTAAAAAGTCAATATATTGATAAAATTGTTACTTCAGTTCTTAAATGTACATACGACTGAGTCGTAGATATTAATATCAATTATGTTCAAGTTGATAGCTCTAAATATAGATAATCATTTATCTTTGTGTTGTTTTTTTTTTTTTTAAATTAGTGTTGCTCTAAATTTACACTTCAACATTATTTGTTTACATTGACACATCTGTTGTAAATAGTTTACAGGGTGATATATAGTTATTGATACGATTAAGAAATAAATTTTTTGTTGAAACGAGTTTTTCTTTTATTTTCTGTAGATTTTTAGAAATACATAATTAATACAGCTTATTGTTCCCTGGCGTTAGTTAGAATAATTGATGATCGATAGGAAAGGTTCAAAAATTTTATTTAGTTTCAAAAGCTCAAAATATTCTAGATGTTACTCCATATAAATAAAGTCATGGATGTTTGCAATTAATGAAATTTTAATAAACAAAATTATTTAGTTACTAGAGAGGTATTTTGGGCTTAACTAAACTTAAGGAAATATTTTTTTGTTATTGAAAACTGCAGCTAATATTAAGGTATTGGTTTTTTATCAATAAATATAGCATTAAATGATTAAGACATGAAAAACTCATATGATAAGAAGTAATTAACAGAGAAATGTGAATGAACACAATGCTCAACTAAAATATAAAAGAGTGCACAAAATAGTGTGAGATAAAAAGCTTATGGTGAGTTTTTAAATGTGGGGTGTGTATCTCAGAAATAATGTTAAACGTTATAAAACAGTTAGTTCAATCTAAAATTTAAAAATATATGACTTGTATATGGTTTAATTCGAACAGGAAGGTCAACGATATATTTATAAAAAATGATTTTAAAGGGTATTCCAATAGGTACTTCCAAACTATAGCGTTGAACAACACGTGCATATGGTACATATTTTTTTTATCAAAATGGGTGTTCTGTTTAGAGATGAGACCCATTTCTGGATGAATGGGACAATACCAATCCACATGAGATCCAAGAGAGCACAATTGTATAGAAAAACAAGTAAGAGTAGTATATTCGGTCGTGCCGAAATTTAAATACCCTCCACCTAAATATGATGGTATAACAACTGAAATAATATAACAATTGTAAGTAAGACCAGTTTACGGAGAAGATATTTTATTTCAATTGTACAAAAAATTGTATCTAATTTAGCAATTTATAATTGAAATTCCTATAAGAACGTATGAAATTTAACAATTTATACACTTAAAAATAAGTTAATACGTTTGGATCAACATTTTTCTTTTTTAAACTCAAGTGAAGAAACAGAGTTTAAAACAAGTAAGAAAGTATGGTCGGTCAAGCCCGACCATATAATACCCTACACTAAGTAAAAGAGCAAAAAAAAATTTTCTTTTAAAATTTCAATAATTTATATTTTGATTGATTTTCGGAAGTGGGCCTTATATGGGGGCTATGACCAATTATGGACCGATCACCATGAAATTAGGTCGTGTGATTTATGTATATATTGAAGTTAACTATGTTGAATTTTGTGTGTTTACCAACATTTTTAAGCGATTTATGCACGTTAAAGTGATTTTCGGAAGCGGGTCTATATGGGAGCTATGACTAATTATGGACCGATCGTAACAAAATTTGGTGACATGAATTTTGTGTATATTAAACTTATTTGGAGCGGAATTTGTGGAGATACATATATAAATTAAACATTTATGACCGATAAAGTCCAATTTCGGGAGGACATTTGTATGGGGGCTAGGTGAAATAATGGACCGATTTCAGCCAGTTTCAATAGGCTTGGTCCTTGAGCCGAAAAAATAATATGTATCAAATTTCATCGAAATATCTTCAAAATTGCGACCTGTACTCTGCGCACAAGGTTTACATGGACAGCCAGCCAGCCAACCAGACGGACGGACGGACGGACGGACATCGCTTAATCGACTCAGAAAGTGATTCTAAGTCGATCGGTATACTTTAAGGTGGGTGTTAGACTAATATTTTTGGGCGTTACAAACATCTGCACAAACGCATAATACCCTCCCCACTATGGTGGTGTAGGGTATAAAAAGGGTAAACAAATATATTTGGTGAAATTTCAAGATATTGGGTTGTGGGACTTATATGAGAGCTATGACCTATTATGATTTGATTGTCATAAAATATTTTAACGTGATTTTTATGTATTTATAAGGGAGCTGTTGCCAAATATGGACCGATATTCAGAAAATTAAGTAGTATGATTTTAAAAATTAGTGATCTATGTACTATTTCGGTTCAATATATGAAAACTATGACCTACTATGGGCCTAAGTATTTGAGTGCTATTTTTGTATAATTTCATATAAACAACGCCATTAACAAGAGTGGACCTTATATGGGAGCCATGACGAATTATGGACCAATATTTAAAAAATCTTGTAGTACGATTCTTGGATACAAATTACTGATCGGTGTAAAATTTTGGTTCAGTACACATTATTTTGTATATTTGTGCAGGTTAATGTGTTTTCCGGAAGTGGTTCTTATATGGTGGCTATGACCAATTATGGGCCTATCATCGTAACATTTGGTACATCGATTTTTGTATACATATATTGAACAAATTTGTTTCGAATTTCAAACTGATAACTATATTTGTAAGAAATTTATGAGGAGTTTAGTGATTTTCGGGAGTGGACCTTATATGGGAGCTATGGTTAAATATGGACCGATATTCACAAAATCCAGTAGTATGATTGCTGGATACAAATTACTGATTTGTGCGTAATTTTATTTTGATATCGATTTGTTTTAAATACTTTTTAAGGTTAATATCTTTTTCGGAAATGGGCCTTATAGGGGAGCTATGACCAATTGTCGGTCAATCTGCGTAATATTTGGTACAGTGATTTCTATGTATATGCTTATTATTTGTGAATTTTAGCATGATAAAGCTATTTATAAGAGATTTATGAGTACCTAACTGATTTTCAGAAGTGGAGCTCATATGGGAGCTATGGTCAAATATGGACCGATATTCACAAAATCCTGTAGTATGATTTCTAAATATAAATTAGAGATTTGTATAAAATTTTGTTTTGATATTGATATTTTTTAGATATTTATGTAGGTTAATGTGTTTTTTGGTCCTTATATGGGAGCAATAACCAATTATTGGCCGATCTTCATAGAATTAGGTATAACGATTTTGGTATATATGGGGACTATTTAGGACGAATTTAAATTTAATAGCGATATTTATAAGACTATATGCTTATTTAAGTGATTTTCGGAAGTGAACTTTATATGGTCAAATATGGGCCGATCCACAAAAAATTTGGTGTTGTGATTTTCTTAAGCACGAAACTTATTTTTCCTGAATTTTGTGTGGATACTGCAATTTGGAAGGCATTTACAGACCATATAACCATATTTCGGGAAGAAATTTTAGTAAAAAATCTATTTTTTTTAAAATTCTATTTTTTAGTAAAAAATCTATTTTTTAGTAAAAAATCTATTTTTTAGTAAAAAATCTATTAATATATTTAGTGTGTTTTTTTTCAATTTATTCAGGTGATATCACGAAATTCATTTGTATTGGCATCTGGACAAAGGGACATTGAAGAAAACTGCAGATCTGATGCATGAACTACCCGCAATTTAAGCGAATGCATTCGTCTTTTGAGTGGTAAACAACTAGTTTCATAGAAACTTATAGCGGTCACTATTGGTCTAGACTAGTCTCTAGCTACATACGCTCAAAGAATGATAACCCCTTACAACAAGGAGAAGTGGAGGCAACTGAAAATCTTCCCTATCATTGTCCGGCTTTTGGGGACTTAATTTTTAGTCAATAAATACTTATAGACAAACCCCCATATGCATAAACAGTTTATAAATTTATCAAAGGTTTATAAAACAAAATTTCCATACAAAATCTGTTTCATAAACCTTTGATAAATTTATAAACTGTTTATGCATATGGGGGAAAATCTTTTTCCTTCAAAAAAAAAGTTTCCCCAAAAACTCCCAGTAAAAAATATATAAAAATTGCTTTAGTTTTATAGAAACGATTACTTTTTTCACTAATATAAATTTGAATTTAGAATAATGTAGAAAAGATTTGCAAAGTATTTAAAAAAAGTTACCAAGTAATAAGTTAAAATGCTAAATTCTTGCCCTTCACTACTTACAAAATAGCATGTTAACTCATTATTTTAGCACGGTGGAGGCAAGTACTTACCATAACCGCTTATAGATATGTCATTACTTTAATATCACTGAAACTAGTTATAAGTAATAACCTAAATAACTCATAGATAGTTAGTTTTCACAGACACGCATTTTTAGGATCAAGTGCCGAATTACCGCATACGTGATTGAATGAGCTATCGTATAAAAAACAAGCAACAGAGCTACATTCGCCGAATTATATTTTAAATAAAAATTTTAAATATGTTTACGTGAACTAAATTTAAAAAAAAAAGTTTCAAAATTTGTTCAATATTAGCCAAAAAAAATGTTATGGCAAAAAAAATTTTTTAAATTTATTTGTGAAAAAAATTGTGTAACAAAAAAATTATTTTGATGAAATAAAAATTCGGGGTAAAAATATTTTTCCGATTTTGACAAATTGTAGGTCCGACTTACTTTACCCTTATATATACATACTCAAATACATAGAACTCACATTCATATCGGTAAAAAATTTAACAGAAATAAGTTTCAAGTAGATCTGGTGACTATGGGTCATAGTTATATATTGCTACTATATAAGGCTTTTAGATATACATACATATATAGCTAATATCCTCCACCACAAGTGGTGATTGAGGGTATTTAGTTTCTCCAAAATACTTTTTTTCCTATAAAATGTTACATTTAGAAAACTGGAAGTTATTTAAGGTTATTCTAACGAATATTGTTCAATTAAAACGAACTAATTCATTTAACGTTTGAAAGTTAACCTCCAGTAACTTTCAAACGTTAGCTGATGAGTTATCGTACATATGGTACATGAAAAAATGAGAAGCGCATAGTAAGCTGTCTTTGACTTGAATAACATAATATAGATTTTTTTACAAGGTGTGTGATTTGCATGCATTATTTTAAAGTATAATAAAGAATTAGATACATTGTTTTATATATTAATATAAAGGTAATGAAATGTAGTTTTCAAGGCATTTAATATTTTGAAAACTACTTAATTAGTTTTAGATGAAAATTAATAAAATGTAAAATAAATATTTTTGTGACTTTCACACGTTAAATGAATTAGTTTGTTTTAATTTAACAATATTCAGTAATGAATAACCTTAAATAGCTTAACTTTATGACGTAAGCTACAAGAGCTTTATGGGTATTATAATGATTATCGAAAATTGAAGTTATATGGGTGCCTTTATGAGTATTTGAGTGATTTTCGGAAGAGATCTTTATATGGGAGCTATGGTCAAATAGTGCCCTATCCAAAAAAAATTGGTTTCGCTATTTCTCTTTGCACAAAACTTAGTTCTGCTGAATTTTGTATGGATACTGCAATTCTATATACCATAGCACCATATTTCGGGAAGATATTTGTATGGGGGCAAGGAGAAATTATTGGCCGATTTTTACCATTTTTAACAGAATTTGATATTTCGTCATATAAATAGTGAATGAAAAATTTCGTGGTATTATCTGCAATGAATTTATCAAAAGTCACAAAAAACATGTGAAAATTATCAACATTTTTGGAGCTTGTCTTACATTTAGATTCATAACATTGGTTCTACAAATTCGATTTTGCTGATTTTCAATAGAGTACTGTTTAGAAAAATTACAAACATTTTGGTATATATTTCATTAATTTCACTTATGTATTTTGGACGTGAGAGTGCTTTATACAGACATACAGATGGACATAGCTCTATCGACTTAGAATTTCATAAGGATCAATAATATATATCGCTACCTTAATATAGAAAAGCCCTAACTAACATTTTTTCTTATTTTACAGGAGGAGGAAACAACTTAATAAAACTTAAAGTTCTGTAGTTGCGTTTTTTTTTAATACAAATTTTTATGAAGGTCTTCAACCAATTTAATGTTGTGACATTTAATTTTATTTTATTAGTGATGATAGGCACTTTTGCATTTTAGGTGACGATATGTATGTGTGTATTTAAACTATAATTGAAAAAAACAGCGGTAGCGACAGTCACTCAACAGAATGCTGGAAAAGCTTTTAGTCTGTAGATAAAGTAATTTGAGCATATTGATTAATTTATTAGTATTTGCATAATAATTAAACTCAATTAATATGTGCTATTAAAATGAGCTTTTATTTAATAACTGAAACTATAACAATACCGATTGTTATGATGTTTTCAACAATCAAATTGTTTAATAGAATTTTAATTAAAATTGTTGAGTACGAGAACAGATCTTTGGCTTATTTTTATGCCCATCACTAATAAGAAAAACTCATTAAAATATTTGCAGTAGACCCACAAAATTATATATATGGGGGATTTCATGTCAAGTGAAGCAACTTTTGAAATCGATTGGGATGAAAATTCTATTTGATTGTAATTCAGACACAATTTTTCAACCAGATCGGTAGAGAACTCTCTGAGTTAGAGGGGTCAAAATTTTACATTTTGGCCAAGCAGGTGTTTTTTCTCATCCATGTAACTTATTACATATTGTTCTTAGCAAAATGTGTTTAGATACATATGTAGCTATTTCTTCAATATTTCTAAAAATAATTAAAAAAATGTTTGACTTTTTTTTTCCGAAATCAAAAACTTCTTTAACTTTTTTTGAAGACCTATTTGGTCATGGATATCTATCAAAATAAATGTTTTGTAACTCAAAACATACAAAACATAAGAACATTTTCAGTATAAAAGTATTTCTACAGATGATTTGCAACAACAAAACTGCGCTAAATTAAATAAAATTTAAAATTTTAGTAGTTTTGTTGGGAAACAAAAACTTTTATTGTTGTTATAAAACAAAGACAATAAATAGTCAACTATAAATGTTGTCGTGTAGTACCTAATGTAAAACGCAAAACTAATAGAACTGAAGTGTTTTGCATTATTAAAAATAACAAAATAGTTTATTTAATTTCAGTAGTAAATAGAAAACCAAATAGAATACATCAAATGCACATCGCTAGAAATAAAATAATCATTTATTATGTCTAGTAGTACATATAACATACCCGTATGGCTTAAATCAAATTTATTTGAGAATGTTTTACACGAAACTTTGGGAGGCTTTAGAAAAATACTTAACTTTAAAGCTTTTCCCGCTTTGGCGCCAGGAGAAAATTACGCCACTCTCATGATAAAAGTAGTAATAGAAGTCCTACTTAATAATGGCGATAAGCATGAACAAAGTTTTATGCTGAAAGTATCTCACGATACTGAATTGTATCGCAACGAGTTGTCGAAATGGGATATGTTCACCACCGAAGCGGGTATGTATCAACAAATTGTCCCAGAATTTGAGAAAATGTATGCAGATATTGGTGAGAAAGTTAAATTTGGTGCCATGTCCTATAAATTGCCCATACAACAGGAATATATACTTCTGCAAGATCTTTCGAAAAAAGGTTTCAAAAATGCTCCTAGACAGGATTGTTTAGATATGGAACATTGTAAAGCAGTTTTTAAAAAGATGGCACAATGGCATGCAGCTTCTGCAGTTAGAATAGAAAAGAAAGGACTTTACGAACACAAGTTTTCAAAAGGATTGTTTATAGAAAATGGCAAAGATCTTTTCAAAACCATGCTCGAGAATTCCCTAAAGCATTTACTCAGCTCGATAAGGAAATTGCCAAGTCATCCAGAATACCTACAGCAAATGGAAGGGTTAAGAGAAAACCTTACCGATTTATTTTATGAAGAATGTTCCCTCGATGAACAAGAATTTAATATTTTGAATCACGGAGATTGCTGGTCTAATAATATTATGTTTCAATATGACAAAGAGGGAAAACTGCAAGAAACTTATTTTGTAGACCTACAAATACCAAGTTATGGTTCTCCAGCCCAAGATTTGTTGTACTTCATTATATCTTCAGCTCAGTTGGACATCAAAGTTAATAAGTTTGATTATATGATTAAATACTATCATGATAATTTAGTAGATCATTTAAGACTTTTAAAATACGGAAAACCTGTACCAAATTTAAGGGATTTACACACATGTTTAATAAGACATGGTAAATGGGGTAAGTATGATGATATTATTAGATCCAAATTTATTTATAAAATTATTATTTTAACAATAAGGTTTACTTGCTGCTCTTGTTACCATGGCTGCTGTTTTGTGTGATCCCACCGATAAAGCTTCGGCGGATAATTTAATTGGTGATTGTCAAGAAGCGGATAAATTTAAGGAAATGATGTTTTCTAACGAACGTATTAGCAAGCATTTACAAGTGATTTTACCTTGGTTTTTCTATAGAGGAGTTCTTAACCATTAAGTGCTGATAATATTATAAGAATATAATTTTAAATAAGTATTAACTAATTAAAATAAAACTGTCGAACATAGACGAAATTATTATCCAAGTGATTAAAGCAGGCGAAAAAGGCTACAAAAATAACATTTTTATTAAAACGTATTACTAAAAAACAATTTCAACTCACCATAAAACGAATTCTTTCGATCAAACATGTCTTTATGTAAATCCCTTAATTTGGGTAGTTGTTTCTTAAAACCCAAAACCTTTAAACATTCCACCAGACGTTCATGGTAAATAGAAATGAAATGATCGAATTCTTAGATTCTAATATTTTTTGCAGCTGAAATTGTTATAAAGAATAAAAGATCTTCAGCAGGGCTACCCCATTTACAGATTTGAAAATCCAAGAACATCAATTCATTTAAATCTCCATTGGTCAAATAAGAAAACATAATATTACTGGACCAAAAATTTCCATGAGTCAAGACATTAAAATTATTTGTTTTTTTTTAAAGTGGCCAAACAACACTTCCAATATTGATCAAAGTTGGGCTGAAATTATGAGTTTCAATTTAGTTTAAAAAAATTTTTTAGTAAAAAAATCTATTTTTTAGTAAAAATGTATTTTTTAGTAAAAATCTATTTTTTAGTAAAAAAATCTATTTTTTAGTAAAAACTTTATTTTTCAGTAAAAAAAATATTTTTTAGTAATTTTTTTTTTTGCAAAAAAAATCTTTGAACGCAATAGTTTCTAATTTATGAACGCGCACAAAGTCATTCAAATTAGGTGAATGATTGGTTAATAAAAGTTTACTTAAGCTCACTTTAAACATTCGCAAATGCTAGAAGCAACGAAAAATCACGAGCAAGTGAAAAAGCAACAATAAGCCAAAGTTCATATGGTACATGAAAAAATGAGAAGCGCATAGTAAGCTATCTTTGACTTGATTAACTAATAGAGATTTTTTTTACAAGGTGTGTGATTTGCATGCATTATTTTAAAGTATAAAAAAGAATTAGATATAATGTTTTATATATCAATGGAAAGGTAAAGAAATGTAGTTTTTAAAGCATTTAATATTTTGAAAACTACTTAATTATTTTTAGATGGAAATTAATAAAATGTAAAATATATATTTTTGAGAATTATTTTAAACTTTCGATAACTCATCAGCAACCACCAGTAGCTTTCAAACGTTAAATGAATTAGTTCGTTTTAATTGGACAATATTCGTTAGAATAACCTTAAATAACTTCCAGTTTTCTAAATGTAACATTTTATAGGAAAAAAAATATTTTGGAGAAACTAAATACCCTCAATCACCACTTGTGGTGGAGGATATTGGCTATATATGTATGTATATCTAAAAGCCTTATATAGGAGCAATATATAACTATGACCCACAGTCACCAGATCTACTTTAAACTTATTTCTGATACATTTTTTACCGATATGAATGAGAGTTCTATGTATTTGAGTATGTATATATAAGGGTAAAGTAAGTCGGACCTACAATTTGTCAAAATCGGGAAAAATATTTTTACCCTGAATTTTTATTTCATCAAAATAATTTTTTTGTTACACAATTTTTTTCACAAATAAATTTAAAAAAAAAATTAAAAAATTTTTTTTGCATAACATTTTTTTTTGGCTAATATTGAACAAATTTTGAAACTTTTTTGTTTTAAATTTAGTTCACATAAACATATTTAAAATTTAAATTTAAAATATAATTCGGCGAATGTAGCTCTGTTACTTGTTTTTTTTATACAATGGCGCATTCAATCACGTATGAGGTAATTCGGCCCTTGATCTTAAAAATGCGTGTCTGTGAAAACTAACTATCTATGAGTTATTTAGGTTCTTACTTATAACTAGTTTCAGTGATATTAAAGTAATGACTAGGGGGCGGATTTATATGCAAATGCATGTTTTTTCTCGAACGTCCAAATACAATGTAGACTAATTATCTATCCGAATCGCACATTTTGCTGCAAAATGGCATCGATTTGTTAGTGCATATTTTATTGATAATGCATATTTTGTTATATTTTACCTCAAAATGCATATTTATATACATATTATGGCAATTTTTAATACAAATATAATTTTTTGTCGTTAATGGGCAATACATTGTTTCGATTGTCATAGAAATAGCAGTAAATTTGATCGACTAACATTTTTCGACATCGAGAAACTGAAATTTAAAAATCCATTAAATGTGTCGAAAACATTCATATTTGTTCTCATTGCAAATTCGATTTATAGGAGATTTCGTTATCGAAAGATTTTGTAACTTCACCTACACAGTAACCGCTCCAAGCCGTTCTACGAGACTGTCGTAAACTAGTGATTTTGGATAACTTATAGACAAATGCACTACATAATTATCGTTTAAAGTCCCTACACTATAGATTACATAGAGACACTTAAGTGACAATTGTCTTTATGATAGATTACATGGGATGTATAAAGTAACCAATTGACTTCTCTCTGCATTACAAATAGCGCGTCAAAATATATAAATTGAAGTCAGCCAAGTGATCAGACATTATTAACAATATCCGTCTATAAGGGTACATTTACTAATTGCTTAATTGCTGGGTTATTACGAGATAAAAATTAAGGTTGGATGCTACTTTACAGCATGATCAAAATATTGATGATTTTAAAAAGAAAGTCACAATATAGAAGCTCTATGGCTATAAACAAGTATTCATACCAAGATATTACAATTAATATAAATATCCATCGTTTTTTCAGAAGAAAAGTTATTTTAAAAATAGGCAACAGTGTTGTGCATTTGTTGGACATTTAGAAATCCATACTTAATTATTTTCTTAAATTTTTAGGTCATATTTTGATTTTTTTGAAGCATATTTTAGGCGCATATTTTCCAATAATAAATGCATAAAAATCCGCCCCCTAGTAATGACATATTTATAAGCGGTTATGGTAAGTACTTGCCACCACCGTGCGTTATGAGTTATGCATGTAATTTAAAATACTTTGCAAATCTTTATATCATTTTTAAAAAATGTTTAAAGTTTCTACATTATTCTAAATACAAATTTATATTAGTGGAAAAAGTAATCGTTTCTATAAAACTAAAGCAATTTTTAAATATTTTTTACTGGAAATTAAGTCCCGAAAAGCCGGACAATGATAGGGAAGATTTTCAGTTGCCTCCACTTCTCCTTGTTGTAAGAGGTTATCATTCTTTGAGCGTATGCAGCTAGAGACTAGTGATCAATAGTGACCGCTATAAGTTTCTATGAAACTAGTTGTTTACCACTCAAAAGTCGAATGCATTAGCTTAAATTGCGGGTAGTTCATGCATCAGATCTGCAGTTTTCTTCAATGTCCCTTTGCGCAGATACCAAAACAAATAAATTTCGTGATATCACCTGAATAAATTGAAAAAAAACACACTAAAAAAATTAAAACTTACAAAAAATCAAATAATTTATTTTACAATATTACTGCTATTTCTTTTATTATATTTTTACAGTCTTTTTACTTAGATATTATTTTATTTATCAAACATGTAAATCAAATTTCATCATAGTCGGCAAAATTGAAAAGACCTCTTCTATAAAAGAATGGAAATAGATCTTTCATTGCTTCCACATAGCGTGGATTTGTAAAAGCCTTCATGCGAAATTGTTCACCGATTTCATCTGGACGACTGAATGTATGAATACTGGCATCTTTATCACTGGGCAGCATGACAGCTGCCAAGTGATTAAAGCAGGCGAAAAAGGCTACAAAAATAACATTTTTATTAAAACGTATTACTAAAAAAAAACAATTTCAACTCACCATAAAACGAATTCTTTTGATCAAACATGTCTTTGTGTAAATCCCTTAATTTGGGTAGTTGTTTCTTAAAACCCAAAACCTTTAAACATTCCACCAGACGTTCATGGTAAATAGAAATGAAATGATCGAATTTTTGGATTCTAATATTTTTTGCAGCTGAAATTGTTATAAAGAATAAAAGATCTTCAGCAGGGCTACCCCATTTACAGATTTGAAAATCCAAGAACATCAATTCATTTAATTCTCCATTGGCCAAATAAGAAAACATAATATTACTGGACCAAAAATCTCCATGAGTCAAGACATTAAAATTATTTGTTTTTTGTTTTAAAGTGGCCAAACAACACTTCCAATATTGATCAAAGTTGGGCTGAAATTATGAATTTCAATTTAGTTTGAAACATAAATTTAGTGTTAAATATTTACAAATTTCTCCAAGTATTTATCCACACCTTCTAGACCCCATTGCCGCATGGCTTTTTTGTAAGCTCCTACTTTAGTGTTAAATACATTTTTTTGAAATTCTGCCCCAAACTCTGGATCAACAAATCCAATTTGAAAATCTTTTGAATAGTCTCCATTACGTTCTTCATAAACCGCACTGGCTGCATGAAACTCGGCCAATCTTCTCAAAATGCTTTTCATATGCACCATATCACAACCTTCTAAACGATCAAGATTTTTGTAATTCTTTTCACTTAGATCCTCAAAAATAAAATTTATACGTCCATCTTTTTTCTCAGTGAACAAACATTTGGGACATAGTTTTATATTCCAGCCTACTGCAGTATAAAGTTCCTCAAATGCGGGCAAATATTTGTGATACATTTCCATTTCTTTGGGAAATAAAGCTAATTTATTGATGACTGCACCACCTTTATCATCGTCCAACATGGTTTTTAAAACATATGTTTTGTGTTTGTAAGTTCCATCTAAATATAATTGTATCAAAGGTGAGATTTTAGAAACAAGGTAACTATATGAGCTATATTTTGAAATTTGACTGACTTATGTGCTTTAAAGTTTTAGTTATTTTAAAATATAAATACAGTAGGGCACCTTAATTTTATATAGTTTATATTGCACTTATAACAACTATACATTACACTTTTTATATTCACCTTTCATTTCCAAATCCATATGTACGCGCAACATAACCGAGGTAAAATTCTCTCCTGGTGGTATAGCAGCTATTGGTGTAAAATTTTTAACACCCACCGATTCTGGTTCATCTTTGGCTAAAACATTTTGAAAATACTCAGCATTTATCCAGGCTGGTATAACAATATTTTCATTTGGATTTAAAATTTCCATCTTAGGTTGCATTTTGATAAAATATTGTGTAATTTCAACTGCAAATTATAAAAAAAAAATTTCAAACTGTAGAACTATACTGGTCTATGAACAAAATTAAACTAAAATACAATTTTCTCATCAAACCACATACTCAAGTAGTTAAGAGCACAAAATCAAACGAAAAAAATATGGTTTATTTTAATTAAAATAAAAAACAAACAAATTTGAAGGTATAATTTGTCGGTTGTTTGGTTGGTCGGTTAGTTATTTTGTTGCTACTACCCAATTGGAAATACGATACATAAGAATTATAGTATTGTTGTTGATTGTTATACCGCACTAATAAATAATGCAAATTATTGTCTACAATTTGCAAAATATATCATTATTGATATTTTCGAAATTAATTTGGTGTTCTTTAATAGGGTAACTGAAAAAAGCACATCAACTAGCATTTTTTTAGTAAAGTGTTGTTTAACAATATAATTCTGTGTATTGTTTACTAAACTATTAATTTGTAGTATAATTAATAAATGTACTAAAATTCAATGGAACAATTTAATAGTTATATGAGACTACCTTTTTGTATGCGGCGGACAATAATAAAATAAAAAAATTAGTCTCACAATATGATAAGATATATATAACAACACAGCTCAAACAAATGTTTAGGAATTGGTTTTATTTGACTCCCCTAGGCTTTACCAGAGCTAAAATCAATCAAATTAAAGAAAAAACTAATGAAAAAAAATTAATTGAAATACTTCAAGAAAATAATATGCGAATTATTATTAATTTAATTAATTAATTTTTTTAAAAAATTTTTCATTTCTCTGAAAGGTAACATTTTAGGAAGTACTATAGAAAAACAATAATTTAAACAATTTTATAACTGCGAGTTCCAGAGCCAAAGTATACCTATTTTTTATGTAAATTTAAAATTTATGCCAAATTTTTTTTAATCGCTGCATTCAAAAAATTAGAACAATGTTGTATGCCCCAGTATGTCCTTAAATATTTTGCAAAGGGAAATTATAGCCCAGGCCTCGATACCTTGAACAGAGTCAAAACACTAAAAAAATTCCATTTTTGGGATTTTTTAAAAGTTTTTTGAGAATTGTGGGATTCTCAAATTTCTCTCTCACTTTTGCATTTTGATCAAACATTTCTAATAACTGTATAATTTCTTTAAAGAAAACTTCTATTGCATTTTAAAAATCAAAATTTTCCAAAAAAATACGCTAACATTTTTTATTCCCATATTTTTGAAAAAGTATTTTTATATATTTTTATCATTATTTTCGTTATGTATATAAGCAGAAACTCAAATCGGTTAAAGTGTTATAATGTACATAAATAATTCGCTGTAAACTTTAGAACTGTGATAAATATATATATTTAAAAAAGTTTAAAATTTTATGTTTTGAGTTACAAAATATTTATTTTGATAGATATCCCACTCGCATCCCACTAAGCGACAAAATAGGTCTTTATGGAAAATATCTAAGCTTTATTTTAAGAAAAAAGGTCCCATTTTAAAAAAAGAAAAAAAAAATAATAAAATTTTTTTATTTTTTTAAATATTTTTTTTTTTTCGAAAGATTGAAGAAAGAGCTATCTAAACTATTTGGGACACATTATGCTAAGAACAATAGGTAATAAGTTACATGGATAAGGAAAAACACCCACTTGGCCAAAAAACTCAGAGAGTTCTAGACCGATCTTGTTGAAAAATTGTGTCTGAATTACTCTCCTATAGAACTAACATTGGTGCAAATTTAATCCCGATCGGACATCGATTTCAAAAGTTGGTTCATTTGACATGAAATACCCGGTACTGTGAAATAGCTCCCAATGAAATAATTCCCATCAAAAATTAAATAATTCTCAAACTTGAAAAATTAAATATCTACCAAAGGGTAAAATGAAATTACTCCCAATAATCGGCGGTTTCATAATTTTAAAAATATTTGTTCCAAAAAAGCGAAATAACTCCCAATGAAATAAATCCCAATAGAAATGAAATAATTCCCAATCCGAAGCAATTTATTTATGTAATCTAAAAAAAGGAACTACAAAAGTGAAATTCTTCTTCGCTTACCAAACATTTTTTGCATTGCAGACCTATGGGATGTGTCAAAAACTGGCTTCATTCAGAAAATTTGTTTTGCATTGCCGGCCTTTGACCAGGTGCTAAGTTTTCTTCTCTGGGGTGTATCAAAAACTGTCTTCGTTTAGAAAAGTTTTTTGCATTGCCGGTCTTTGGCCGGGCGCTAAGGTTTTCTTCTCTGGGGTGTATCAAAATCTAGCTTCACTCAGAAAAGGTTTTATAATATTTCAGAAAGCCGATTTTCATTTCACACCAGATTAAGAAATCGTTGCAACCTGACAAAGGCCGACAATGTAAATAGAATCTTTTCTGATTGAAGCCGGTTTTTGATACACCCCAGAGGAGAAAACCTTTGCGCCCGGCCGAAGGCCGGCAATGCAAACAACTTTTCTGAGTGAAGCCAGTTTTTGATATTTGCAAAAGCAGAACCCAATAAAAATTAAATAACTCCCAATACAGTGAAATAACTCCTAATTCCCAAAATTAAATGAAATAAACCCAACAAAAATTTCATTGGGAGTTGTTTCATTGGGAGTTATTGCATTATGAAATTATTAATTTTTAATTAAAATATATCCATATTTACTTGTATATGAGTTTTTGTCTTTAACCTATTCGTAGGTATGACCAAAAATATTACATTTTTTTAACGGCAGTTTCAAAACCGCATATTCAATTTTTTAAAAATTTTGTTAAGCAAATTTCAGAATTTTTTGATCATCTCATTGGGATTTATTGAGAATATAATAAGTAATATAAGTATGGAAAAAGTATGACAATATCGCCTATAGTTTTTCTGTACCTGCGATTTAAATTTAGCTATTTTCAAGAAAACTATTTTTTTGGCCATATTTTGAGAAATGAGCCCAATTTTCTTACTGTTATAAATTTTAAGTAAAACCTATTCAGAATATTATATATATATATAATATAATTCTAAATATACTCTGAAAGTTTTACTAAAATTGGAAAACGTTAAGCCTTAAATCGTGAAGGTCAAAAGTCTAATTTTTTAATATTTGAAATTTCTAATTTAAAGACTGCGAAATTTTATTTATTTTTGGGCCGATTTTGAAGAAACTTAAAAAAATTTAACATAAAGGAAATTAACCCTTAATGGCAATTAGGGCTAAAATGACACTCAAATTTTAAAATCACGAAAAATACAGTCAATATGAATGCTGCTAACTTTTATGTTTTTTATACTTAAATAAACTGGATCATTCAAGTTATTTTTTAAATTGTTTTTCCCCTTATCAAATATTCAGAAGCTTAACCCCAGCCGATTTACCTAAGGATGATTTTTTTACCATTTATCATCAAACTGAGACTTGCAAAAATCCAACTTTTGTTTATTAAGGGCTACCATAGTAAGACAACCATGGAAAAAATATTGAAATTTGAAAATAAATCAGTTTTTGCTCATATACTCGATGAGTATCATATGGTCAGGCATGACCGAATAAACTTTCTTGTTTGTCTTTTAATGAGATATTTTTTGATATGATTGTAATTTAAGAAATTCAGTTTTAAAAGTAGTTTCCAGTGCTGAAAAATGCAGAAGTTCCTAGTATAAGAGAAACAGTTAAACGAAAGTAAAAACACTCATGCAAAATATATCCAGGAGAGTCGAATTAGTTACTTCTAGAAGTCAGTGGTGTTACTACAGCGAGCATAATACGATTTCATCAGCGATAAATTTAAATATTATAACGTTACGAGGTAGAAACTTCTACGATAGAAAATGCCGTATAACATTTAAACACCAGAATCTAGTAAGGTGAAATTTACAATTTGTAGTAACGAAATAGGGTAAACCAGATATCGTATTATATCGGTAATGGGTATATAAGAAACGGTTCAGCCGAATATAACACTCTTACTTGCTACAAATTATAAATTATATTTTTCTACTAGTTGAAGTTGTAATAAACAAATAACAATTGTATAAACCTTGAACTCCAAAACTTTTTAAACAAACTGTGTATATGTATATAAATTTGTTTTAACAAATCTTATCTTAAGAGTAGAGTAGAGTATCTATTTACGTGAGAATTTATTTTAATAATTTTATGCTCTTCAAATATGTATTTGATTGTTTTTTTTTCAACAGGTATTTATTTGCGTCTAATGTTTCACAGTACGTAGGTTGTTTAAGAGTTGTTGGGTTAGTCGTTTATTATTTCACATAAACTGCTTAGAAATAAAGTTTAAACGAGCTTTAACACGCATTGATACACATATTTCAAATTTATAAATGGAATTGTAAAATTGCTAAATATTGAATAATATTTTCAATTATAAACTTTAATAATTGCATAATTAACAGTCGTACGAAAAGTAAACTCTGAAATACAAGGGCTAATCTTATTTGCATCTAAATTCTCATAAGGAAAATTTTGTTTTCGTTCGCAATTGTTTAATTAAATGATTTATTGTTAGCAAACCGTTTAACTGTGTGACTGTTATCAATTCAAGAAAAAGGCACACGTATCTAAAATGCGTCATTTATGACTGTTATAAATTAATTAATTATTTAATATTAACCATGAAAATCATTGATTTAAGATTGGAGCACAGTGGTTTAGAAACTTTTTTTTTGGAAATAATTCGGTATCTTGCGAATTATTGGACATATTGTTACGAAATTTCACACGGTTTGAGCTGAGGTGTTTTCGAGTTGATTTACGTTTGTTCAGCTTCCTAGCGATAATGGGGGCCAGTGCGTAGCCACCCAAAGTTAGTCACCTCGGGTCTCAATTTTTTTTAAAAAAATAGCCAAAAATCCATTACATCAGTTAAAAGTGACAGTCTGGTGTGCAATTTGGTCAGTAGGATCATTGGATCTTACTTCTTTGAAAATTAAAACGGCATAACGGTAACTGTGAATGGGGAGCGATATCGTGATATGATTGAAAACTGTTTAACGCCACAACTGCATGCTTTGGGCTTGATTAACATGTGGTATCAACTAGACGGTACCATATCGAATACAGCCAGGATTACAATGGAATTACTGCGAGGCCTCTTTCCACAACAAGTTATTTCAAGAAATGGTGATGCTGATTGGCCTCCACGGTCACCTGATTTCACTGCTCCGGACTAATTTTTGTGGGGTTATCTGAAAGGCAAGGTTTATGCAAACAAACCAGATACGCTTGAGCAACTCAAACAAAATATTCGTGGTGAAATTAATGAAATACCGCGTGAAATGTGTGAGAATGTAATGAAAAATGTGCTCAAAAGGGCTCACATTTGTGAGGCTAACAGAGGCGAACATTTACCTGATATTGTATTCCATACATAATTGCCGTCATTAGATAAAACATTTATCAATATAAGATCCATTCTCTTTCATTATAATTTCATTAATTATAAACAAACAAAGTAGTTTGCCTTTCCGGCGGACACTCTGTATTTATGATTTATTCATTGAAATCTATCCTTTTTTCTACAAGTTATCAGCAGTAAAACGTTTTCCTAAACATAGGTGGTCTTATGTGGTACCCTGTAGCTCACCTTTTATTCTGACAAGGTGGTCACTAATTTAATTTTCTTAAAGTCTATGTCCTCCTTTACGATTCGTTAATACATCAGTTTGCAATCAGACTTTTAGTTTAGAAGATATAGATTTATTACCAAATTTTTGGAGATTGAACGCACTGTACGTCGAACAGTGGGGCAGAATCAAAATTTCTTTGGAAATAAATCTATGTCTTCTAAACTAAAAGACTGATTGCAAACTGATGTATGCTAAACGGCTAGTGAAATGACGTGGGAGCAGCCAAGTAGTATTCGAGTTTCAATTATTAAAACGGGCTCTACAAATTTTCCATGGGCGGTGTTATGGGGGCTTAAAGTACATATTTATTGAGTTTCTATAACTAAAATTTGTGTAAAAATTTTAATAGGATTGCAAATGTTATGATCCACATCCACATTTGATCCACATTTATTTCGAGCGCTTTCCAAAAATATTAACACCTTTGAAATCGGATATGAAACAAAAAAATGCAACCCTGGAGCATTTGTAGGGCTCATTTTAATAACATAAACTGGAATACACCTAGGCTACGCCCACGTCAAATTTTATTCTGATCGGACCAGCTCACGTTGGGTTGAATCATGGCCAAAGTGGCGCTTAATTGATTTTTTAGAATTAATATTAATTTATTAAATTTGGTACCGGGTAAAAGTACATACATTCAACATTACTAATAGCTAACTAAAATCGTTATTCTAGGTTGCATACTTTTTCTGCAGTATATTTTAGATATATATTTCGTATTTTTAGATAAATTAATAAAAATTTAAATTAAACGCAATTAAAATAATTTTTTTTGTTTAAAACATTTAAAAGCTAACTTTTTATGATGGAACCATCAACTTCAGATATTTGAGTATATGAATAAGAATCTTTTATTTAGATTGTTTTTGGAAAAGTATTTTTATTTCTTTTTTTCTAAATGTTCCAAATTTAGAGTATTTTTAATTTTTGATGGATAATAACTAAATATGTTTGTAGTTGTTTGTTTTTAAACTATATAATAAAAAAAAGTACAACATTTAGGCTTTTATTTTAAATGTTGCTCATGTTTGCGCGCCTTTCTTTAAATTAATATTTTATTAAAAGACTCGAGCTGCACTGTGGCGGAAATGAAAAACTTAAAATAAATAAAAAAAATGTGAATAATCTGTAAATTCTAAATGTTTTGTCGATTTTAATAAAATTACCCATTGCTACAGAGGAGGTGTAGCTGAGTTTAAGTTTTGAACAAGACCTTAAAGTGAGGTAACTCGGGATGAGAAAAAACACCTGTTTGGTCAAAGTGTCAAATTTGGAATCCCTCTAACTCAGAGAGTTCTTGACCGATCTTGTTGAAATTGTGTCTACATTACTATCTGATAGGACAAAATTTCGTTGGTGCAAATTTCGTCCCGGATCGGAAAACATCAATTATAAACATTTTTTCAATGGACTTTTTTTTTCGTTTGTGAACATTTTTTTTATAAAATTTTTTATTTAATTCTATAGAAAAAGATCGTCAAATAATTTTGTCCACATAGATTTTGATTTGGAACCACAAAATTACATAAATATTATTAAAAGATGTGTGTTTATTAATTAATTATAAATAATCCTGATTTATACAGTTTGTACATTTGCTAATAAAATATAATACAAAATCACATTAAAGTTTGATCACTTTCTTGACGTAATATCAAAAATACCCTTATTATTTAAAAATGGATAGAATTGCAGCATAGCTCGTACATATATGGGATTTGTGAAACATTTATAACGAAATACATCACCCTCTGGACCGGGTTTCATAAAATTATCCATATTAGCATCTTTATCAGAAGGATATAAAATAGCAGGGGCTATCGTATTGGCAGTAAAAACACCTGTGAATAAAAGTATTAATTTAGTAACATTAAGATTTCTTTTAATTTTAATACTCACCCCAATAGCCGTATTTCAACATCTTGATATGAAGTTCCTTGAGCGAAGGAATTGTCTTTGAATATTTAAGCAATTTGAGACATTCGCCCAAGCGTGAGTGATACATTTGTATGAAATGATCAAATTCTATAATTTTTATGTCCAAATTCACAGAATTGGTAATCACATACCAAAGATCTTGTACCGGTGAACCCCATTTACATATTTGAAAGTCCACAAATAATGATTCTTTAACTTTGCCAGATTCATCATGGGTGAACATGATATTGTTGGACCAACAATCACCATGATTTAAAACGTTAAACTCATTAGGATTTACAGTGTTTAAGAGTAAATTTTCATCAAAATATTCATCCATTGTAGGAGTTTTTGAAATATATGTTTCAACATCATCTAAGCCCCATTCGAGCAAAGCTTTCTTAAATAATTGTGAACGTGGTTCATACAGTGCCGCCATCATAGGACGATTTGCTTCATTAAAGAAACTAGCATGATACATTGGTTCGTAGGGACCATTCAGCTCCTCATAAACAGCCGAAGCTGCATGAAATTCTGCTAATTTATTGAGTACAACTTTCATGTGGTCCATATCGAAACCTTTCAAACGATCAATATTGCCAAATTGTTTACGTTTTAAATCCTCCATTACCAGTGTAATCTTTTCGGGTGTTACATCAAAATGTAAGCACTTAGGACCCAATTTAACATCTACACCGGCATCTTTGTAGAGTTGTTCAAACTTGGGTATATAATTGGCATACATTTGTTTCTCTTTGGGGAAGAGATTCATGGCACTAACGAAAGCTGCGCCATGATTACTAGCATCCAGGACAGTTTTTAATATGTATGAAGCCTGTTGAGAACTGCCATCTGTAAATAAGTTAAATGAAAATAAAATCACGTTTAAAAATAAGTTAATTTCTAAAACAATTATAAATTATGAGAATCCTTTACCTCTCATTTCAAGATCAATTATAACACGCACCATGATCGATGTATAATTTTCACCCGGCGCTGTAGCAGCTATTGGTGAAAACTTTGTAATGCACTTGTAATCAGGAACATCTTTTTCCAATATTGGCACAAAATAATCTTCATTTATCCATTTTGGTATATCCAGAAACTCATTAGGATTAACAATCTCTTCTGGATTATTATTTGGTGGCATTGTCAATGAATTTCAATCTAAATTAAGAAAATATTATCATAAATTATTAAAAATATTAAAGTATTATTTCTAGGTATGTACTGTTTATAAGTATAAACGAATAAATTTTAATTACAATTCGTTTCACATATTGTGTGTTTGTTTTCAGCTTGTAAACAACTATAAAGACAGCCGTTTGTATTAGAAAAAATGATTTATGAATATTCAATACTGAGCAGATACAAACGATTTGACTGTTTTAATAAAAAATAGTCACAAAAAAAGTAATTAAAATAAAAGTATGCTTTTGAATAGCAATTATTGGAATAAATTATAATCTGTTTTTGTTCAGACAGTAATAGAACAAGTATGATGATTTGCTAGTGATTGATTATATAAGTTTTGATTTTATTATCCAAATAATTGATAAATACATAAGATAAATACATACATGTATACTTATCGATAATTTGAGTAATAAAATCAAAATTTTTAAAAAGCTGCCTAGCAATATGTTTATCATTAACAATCATTTAGCATGAGCTAAATTCATTAAGTAAATTACGCGAAATGAAATAAGCAATAATGTTATATTCGTCTATGGTAAATGTCAATATCAAATATACCTAAATTTCAATTCAGTCAACAATTATAGTATGAACGTCTAAAAGGGCGTATAAACAAACCATTTGGCTAAATCTTTAAGAGACGATAAAAACACCATAAAACTTGAAAATACTATTGATTTACTTGTTTCCAAATATTTGCTAAGACATAACGCATACTTATACCTGTGCAAAAATTCAGTGAAAAATTCGAGTCAGAACCAGTTAAAATTTTTCTAAAATGGAATAAGGGCATATATAATGGGGGATTTCAGGTCAAGTGAACCAACTTTTGAAATCGATGTCTTCCGATCGGGATGAAATTTGCCACAGGTTCTATTGGATAGTAATTCAGACACAAAATCAGGGGGTCAAAATTTGACCTTATTCCAAACATGTGTTTTTTCTCATCCATGTAACTTATTACCTATTGTTCTTAGCAAAATGTGTCCCAAAAATTTTAGATAGCTCTTTCTTTAATCTTCCGAAAAAAATATTAAAAATAAAAAAATGTTTAATATTTTTTCCGAAATCAAAAACTTTGTTGACTTTTTTTTCAGAATTAACCATTTCCACCTTTGCAGATGACACTGCAATTCTTAGTTCTCATGTGGACTTAAATGTAGCATCTAGAAACCTTGATAATTATTTCAGGCACGTGGAGACGTGGTTAAAAAATTGGAGAATACAAGTGAACGAAATTAAAAGCAAGCACATAACGTTTTCACTTAGGAGAGGAAATTGTCCACCAGTGACACTAAACAGTGTGAACATCCCACAGTCTGACAACGTTACATACCTTGGCATTCATTTAGATAGACGACTTACTTGGCGTCGGCACATAGAAGCCAAGCGGCTCCATATGAAACTAAAAGCTTCTAATTTACACTGGCTAATCCACCACCAATCGAAATTAAGCTTTAACTGCAAAGTCATCCTGTATAAGACAGTCTTAAAACCAATTTGGACATACGGAATCCAATTATGGGGAACAGCAAGCAATACCAGTATAGATCTTATACAGAGGGCACAATCCAAAATTCTAAGAACCATGACGGGAGCTCCATGGTATATAAGAAACGAGAACATCCACAGAGACTTATATGTACCCTTGGTCAAAGATGAATTTAGGAAAACTCGTGAAGCTTATTTATCAAAATTACATCATCATCCGAACCCGCTCGCAAGGCTACTTACAGTAACTCAAGACAGCTCAAGCTGATTTACCACTCATCTAATTTTCCAAATATGATTCTCCACTGAGAGAACAATAATTGTTTACACACTACAGTTTGTGTCGACAAGAAACCAACCAATTGTAGTAAGGAAATGTAAGAAAAGATAAATCACGGTTTATTGTTGGTGTTTTGTTTAAGCTTTGATATTTTTACAAATAAAGCTTGAGTGTCTGTAATTCTCAAACACTCTATAGTTTTATTTGTATAATATCTGTAAGCCTTTTGGGAAAAGGTTTCCTGATGATCTGGCCTAAGCAACCAGTGAAATGCGCATAGGAACTAGCTTATCCCCCAACAATAAATTTCAGTGAATTTATCAAATTAAAAATTGGGAATTTTACCATAAAAACAATTTTACTAAAATAATTGTTTAGTTTTAAGATTTAATTACATATTGTAAGGCCTAGAAATTAAAGGCAGGAATAATATTATAATAAACTTATAAATATTTGGTCGCTTAGTGTGTTGAGTTACAAAATATTTATTTTGATATATATCCCACTTGCATCCCACTAAGCCATCAAATAGGTCTTTAAGGAAAATAACTAAGTTTTTTTGAGGAAAAAATAAATTCAAAAAGGGACCATTTTGGAAAAAAGTTCAATTTTGCAAAAAAAAAGTCAACAATTTTATGTCTTGAGTAGGGCAAAATTCCGGGGAATTTTGTATCGGGAATTCCCGGAAATTTTGCCAATTTTTCACTACCCGATTCCCGGGATTTTTAGTCGGCAATCCCGGGAATTAAAAACTGACGAAAATACATAGAAAACAAGTTAGAACTCAATTTTTTTCACCAAAAAACAGTGAAAAGATTTTAAAGTTTTTTGCTCATATCTTGGCAATAATAGACCGGTTATTATTATTATTTATTTGGGGTTTTCGTATAAAAATTTAAAAAGTGAATTCATTATTTATCGAATTTATTTCTTATTGAATCATTCTAATTTCTTCTTCAAATCCATAACAAAATAGCTTAAAAAATTTATTAAATGATTAAATTGTTCTTCAATTAAAATCTAGTACAAAAAAGGTTTAAGACAATTTTTTCAATTAATTTTGTAAATGATTTGATTTAACAAAAATTTAATCATTCAAAATTTAAATAAAATCTGTTATTAATTAACTTTAAAATTAATTCAGATTCATTCCAAAGGCTTTCGAATGAATATTAAAAATTAAATATTAGGAATGGATTTACGGAATGAAAGGCTGACATTTTTTAATTACGAATTAAGATTTTAGTGAATTAAGCTCAAATTTTATTAATTAATTCTAAGCTCTGATATTTAGTAATTATAACATTAAGTTTTTATATGAAATTTGGCTATAATATTCCTTAATTACATTATCATTATATATTTCGGGAATAGCCGGGTACCCGGGAATGTAGAAAAAAAATTTCCGATTCCCGGGAATCAAAAAAGGTCGGGAAATTAAAAACCCTAGTCTTGAGTTACAAAATATTTATTTTAATAGATATCTCACTCGATCATAAGCGACCAAAAGGATTTTCAAGGAAAAGATCTAAACTTCCTTTTGAGTAAAAAAAATATTAAAAAAATTAGCATATTTTGGAGAAAAAAATTCGATTTTCAAAAAAGTCAAAAATCATAAGTCTTGAGTTACAAAATATTTATTTTGATAGATATCCCACTCGCATCCCACTAAGCGATTAAATAGGTCTTAAAGGAAAAGACCTCAGCTTTCTTTTGAGCAAAATAAATTTTTTAAAAATGGCCCATTTTGGAAAAAAGTTAGATTTTGCAAAAAAAAGTAAAAAAAATTGTATGCCTTGAGTTACAAAATATTTATATTGATAGATATCTCACTGCCATCTCATTAAGCGACCAAAAAACTCTTTAAAAAATGGATCTAAGCTTCCTTTTGAGCAAATAAAAAAAAATTGTAAAAGGGTCTATTTTGAAAAAAAAATTGTAAAAGGGTCTATTTTGAAAAAAAAAATTATATCTTGAGTTACAAAATATTTATTTTAATTTTCGCATCCCACTAAGCGATCAAAAAGATATTCAAGAATAATATCTAAGCTTTCTTTTGAGCAAAAAATAGAAATTAAAAAAGTGTCTGTTTATCTAAGCTTTCTTCTGTGAAAAAAGGGTCCATTTAAAAAAAAAAAAGTCAAGAAAGATTTTGATTTCGGAAAAAAAATAATAAAATTGTTTTATTTTTAATTTTTTTATCGAATGATTGAAGAAATAGCTATCTAACATGTTTGTTACACATTTTGCTAAGAACAATAGGTAATAAGTTACATGGATGAGAAAAAACAACTGCTTGACCAAAATGTCAAGAGAGTTCTCGACCGATCTTGTTGAAAATTTGTGTCTGAATTACTATATTGATTCACTTGATATGAAATCCTTCGTATATGCTTTTTGTTTATTTTTTACTTTCAAATTCGAAATATAATGTGAAATATTTAAGATATTTTTTGACGACTCACGACTCTAACTTAAATATATTGAATGTAATCCGTAAGTAAGAAATTGTGAGTACAGATATCAAATTAATGGCAAAAATATAGTAAGTTGCAAAGCTAATTTTTATTTTTTATCTTTTTAATGATCATAACTTTAGGAGCTGAATGAGAAACAGCCAATTTGTTTGGTATGGTCTAGCAATATGTGTAATTTTTTTTTCGAAACACAAAAGAAGTACATTTCATTTGAAAGCAATTTCAACGAGTCTCCAATTTTTGTTTTTATTTTATCATATACAATATTTCCTACTTATATGGTGGTGTTGGTAAAATGGACTTTGTCACGAAACTCTAAGTCCACTATTATAATTATAGATATTTACAATAATTATACACATTCGATCGTTTTATATCATGATATACTTGAAATAACCCGTTAAATGAACAATTAATACTTGTAACTATTTAATTATCATATTGTTTTATGTTCAAGAAAATTATTTCAATAATTAAAATGATTATTATGTGTATACAAATTACCATAATATTTTCATTAATCATGAAATTAATATTGTTACAAAATTTAGCTTGAGCTTATTTAGAATAACTTTTAATTTCACTTTACAAAACATTACTTTTTCAAAACACTACAATTTTAGGGATTATAACCCAAAAGTTATGCATATATGTAATAAATTATCAACTTATTTTAATCTTAAAATATTTATGTAAGCAATTTTTGGATCAAAGTTCACTCTACATAATTTAGAAAAATTTACATTATTTACTCACATCACAATTTTGCTATTTTTAAACAAATACAAACAAATTTCCACAATTTAACAAAATAAACAATCCAACAAAATACTAATAAATTATAAAATAAATAGAAAATTAACTTTTTCTAAATTTTAGTTGACTAGCGAGCAAAAAATACCGTGTTGTCGCGTGTCCGTATCTGACAGATATGAACAATGTATCTAACAAATTTGATACCCACACGAGAACGTACTAAATTAGATGTTAAGAGAGAGTTACTTACTACTGACTTAATGAACTGATCAAAACAAATAAACAACAACAATTCGAAAATATATATGGAAACAACTTATTGTGGTAGGGCGCAAATACAACAACAAACCCATTATAAAATTATTAAATAGTCAAACATTAATCAAAGATCTGTTTCCGATGAAATAACAAATTTTAATTTTGGATTGGATGTTAATTTTATTGTATGTACATTAGGATGGCACCGATAAAAAGTTGTCAATATTCCCAACTATATTTATTTATTTATTTACAAGTTTTAAATGCATAATTAATTATGTATATAAAAAATAAAGAAAGGTACTAACAACAAAGGTTTTCGACCAAACCCAACTATAATGTAGGTTTATTTCATTGTAATTCATTCAACTAAAATAAAAAGTTTAATTCATTCTAAGATACGGTTTCTCAAAATGTTTGACGTCAAATGACGTCAGTTGAATTTTACATAAAAAATATGCGTTTTTTGGATGGACCTGGTACCCTCGGTATCAACAATTTTCAAATTTGTTTTGATTTAAAATATTTAGTGTAAAGTTATTATTTCAAAAAGTATAAATTCCTAATACATCATCTTAGAAATTGTTTTGAAAATTTAAAAGGAAAAAACTTTTTCATTTTCCCAAAAACTAGCGAAAGTTGGCCTTTTTTTTCAAATGCATATAACTTTGGAGTCAGTCACGATTTTTAAACTATAATTTTTTGTTTGACAAATCAATTTGTTGTTAGTCCAATAAAGAAAAATGGAGAAAATCTTGAAATATTTGGACCTGCTGTTATCACAAAATTCTAGTAGTGGGTAAAAATGTTGAAAATTTAATTTTCAAATGCAAATATCTCCTCAGTTATAAGAGATAATTGATACCTCGATGAGGAGATTTTATATATGTAATTTTTTTGAAATTGGAACATACACTGAATCAATTAAGTCTCCGTACAGACATACTCATAATATAAACTAGCAATTTATGGTCACTTTTCAATACATATTTAAAACTTTTTTTAATTCATTTTATAAAAAATCTTATAAACTAGAAATCAACATAAAAAAAATACAAACGTTTTCCTTAAAAACATAAAAATTTACATAAATTCAATAATTGTACGAAAAGTATCACCAAAAAAGTCTCCGTACAGTTAACCGTTTTAAGGCTAGGAATCCCAATATTAAACTTAATTGCATTTAATATGTGGTAGGTCCTCCTTTCTAAGCAATTGCTTAATTTTAATGGCTGTGCATGGAACCAGCATTGTTGTTGTCAGGGAATCCAAAAATAAGCAAATTTTAATGGATAGAAAGAAAATTATTATTAACTTGCAAAATGAAGGAAAAAATCTAACCGAAATCAAGGATATTGTAAAAAGACCACGCTCTTCCATTCAGTACGTTATTCAACAGTTCAAAAAAACCGGAACAATGGCAAATAAACAAAGAACTGACCATTCAAGAAAAATAGATCACCACTTAGAGAGAAGAATTGTACGATTTGTAGAAGGTAATCCAAAAATTAACGCATGTTTAATTGCGGGAAACTTGAAAACTAGTGATGAATTAACGGTAAACCCCCAAACTGTAAGAAACGCTCTTAAACTAAATGGATACAATGGTCGAGTAAGCCGTAAGAAGCCCCTTGTTCGAAAAGTGAACATGAAAAAGAGATTGGATTACGCTATCGAGCATATTGATAAAGATTTTTTTATTTTGGGATCGAGTTATTTTTAGCTATGAAAGTAAATTGAATGTTTTTGGTTCTGATGGAAGAGAAATGTTATGGAGAAAGCCAAATACTGAAATGAATCCGAAGCATTTGACGCTAACCGTAAAGCATGGAGGAGGTAACGTTATTGTTTGGGGTTACATGGCTTCATCTGGGGTGGGATAACTTATTTTTGTTGAAAACACTATGGTATAATATGCATACCTTAATATATTAAAAGAAAACTTAAAACAAAGTTCTGGAAAATTAGGCTTGGGACGTTTGTATTGCTTCCAACAAGACAACGATCCTAATCACACCTCTAGATTAGTAAAGGAATGTCTTATTTATAATGTTCTTAAGCACTTAAATCGCACAGCTCAGTCACCTGATCTCAACCCGATTGAGCATATATGGGATCACTTGAAAAGAAAGGTTCGGCAGCACAATATAACAAGAAAAGATCAGCTAAAAGCCGTTATAATGGAAGAGTGGTATAAAATAGATTCCCTGACAACAACAAAGCTGGTCCATTCCATGCACAGCCATTAAAATGCTGCAATTGCTCAGAAAGGAGGACCTACCACATATTAAATTCAATTAAAATTAATATTGGGATTCCTTGCCTTAAAACGGTTAACTGTACGGAGACTTTTTTGGTGATACTTTTCGTACAATTATTGAATTTATGTAAATTTTTATGTTTTTAATGAAAATGTTTGTAGTTTTTTTATGTTGATTTCTAGTTTATAAGATTTTTTATAAAATGAATTAAAAAAAGGTTTAAATATGTATTGAAAAGTGACCATAAATATCTAGTTTATATTATGAGTATGTCTGTACGGAGACTTAATTGATTCAGTGTAGATGAAGAAATAGGATCGTTTTATAAACAGCATATACCCGAGGTGTCCCAATTTGGGGACCCTAGTCGCTCTCCTGGTGAGCCCATGCTATCAAAATTAAAAACTTAAACTCGACAATACTTTCTGCATTACGCTTTTCAAATATCATTAAAATCGGACTAACGCTTTAGAAGTTACAGATTTATTTACCTCTTTTTTCATAGCAATGTGCGTCAGTATTTGGTAATTTTTTCAGGTTTTTATGATTTTTTTAATAAGTTTTGCAAAGGATATTTTGGTATATTTGAAAGGAAGGTATTTAATATTTTTGTAAGTCCAAAAAAAAATTTGTGCATTAAAAACCTTGTATTATTATAATTTTATAAATTTCTAATTCTATTTTTCCGTTTTTCGAAATTCAATACAGTTCGAATTTTATTTTAGTTTTTCAGAACATATTTTCTCTCCGATCTAATACGGCATTGGCAGCATAACTATAACAATTACAACATTACAAGAACAATAGTAATTTTTGTTTGTGTAAACCGTGTAAACTGTAAAAAAAAAATCACAAAAACGCACTTTTATAAATGAAATAGTTTTTTTAACACTTTTAAATATTTTATGCACATAAAGCGGTGTCAAACTCACTCACTTTTTTAAATATAAAATAATTGTTTTAATCTTAAAACAAATTTAAAAATTTTTGTAAACAAGCTTTTGATATTTCACGAGGCAAAACACGAGTAGAGCTAAAAATAGTCAGCTGGCGTTACGCTGCCACATGGTTAAATATGCCTTGTTTTAAACCTTTCTTATGATAAAAAAAATTGTGTAAAAATATCATACAAATTCAAAAAATTAAATTTTTTTAACCTTTGAAAAAGATTACGAAATACTAACGCTATGACAAACATTTTGAGAAATTGTCTCCTTAAACAAACTTAACTTTAATTTCAGTTGAATACATCGACCCCTTTATTTTTCCTCCATACAAATGGGGCCAACCTAATATATATGTACAATACATTAGTTAATTACATCAGTTAGTTTTGGTGAATAAATATAACAGTGTGTATAGTAGATAAAAACTTTACTACGAATTTTGAAAATATGAGCAAAAAAAGCAAATATCATCGTGAATAGGTTTTATCAATTGTATGTCGTATTTGAGATATTTGAAAAAAATTTATTTCTAAATTTGTGAAATAAAATATTCTAGTTATAGAAATAAAAACTGGGAATTCCATTTTAATATTTATTTATACATAATATTCTTGTTTGATCGATTTATTAATCCACGATTACTTTGAATTTACTTAATTTTAATTCTTATTTTTATCTTATACATAGTAGTATTATTTTAGGACATATTTTGCTTGAAAGGCATTAACAACATTTCTAAACCTAGTGAGTTAAGACATTATGAGAATATGACATGATAGGAGACCTTGTGAATTGACCAATTATGTATGTAAAATTTTCACTCTCTAGGCATTCGTTGAGCTTCTAAGTAGAAAGAAGCAAACATACATAAAATATATATAGGAGATACTTTACTTGCATCTATTTCATTAAATTATTTAGAATTATTTAGATATAGAATGTCTACATTAGCATTGACCCCAGAATTCGTACAATGAAATTGTTTGTTATTGACATTGACTTTAATTGAAATGAATTCAATTCTAGAATTTCTAGTTTAATTTATTAATGTGTTGGTTCAATTATTAATAAATTGAAATAAACTACTTATTTTAAGCGAGATGTTCACACAAAGCTGTTAATAATTGAAAAGTATGTATTTTAAACATATTGTAGTATAAAATAATAAGCACGTGTTTAATGAAAGATAAAAACGTGTAAATATACACATATGTATGCATTTCAGTAAATACATTGTTTGAAAAGAAATTTAGTATTGTATTACTATTTCTCAAACGTTTGTATAACAAATTCTATCTAATTTGGACAACGTTAACGGAATGAAGCTTAATCGTATGTCTTTATATAGTCTAGTTTAAGCTTCAATCGTAGGGGTTAATTTAGTCCAGTTTAAGCTTCAATCGTAGGTCTCTATATATAGTCTAGTTTAAGCTTCAACCGTAGGTCTTAATACAGTTCAATTTAGTTAAGCTTCAATCGTAAGTATTTATATAGTCCACTTTATACAGTCTTGTTTAAGCTTCAATCATAGTTCTTTGTAACCTAGTTTAAGCTTCAATCATGCTGAAACAATATATTTATATGTTATCAGCACAAAAGCATAATACCCTACCCGCTATGGGAGTGTATTAATCTAAACTGCGGGATTTTTTAAAACTTTTAGTTTTTATTTTGAAACATTTGTACAATATAAATTTCTGCAACATGGATTCCGAATCAAAAGAACAGTTCATCTTTTCAGGTCAAGTACAAATCAATCCTATATGGGATACACTGTTCTGAAGTGAATCGTATCCCCGAGAGAGCGTTATGCTCGGTCTAGACTATAAAGCGGATGAAGCAAAACTTCGCAACCACTTCATTCTAAATACTTTTTAACAGGTATTGCATTTTCATGATGTGGGCGTTTTTCGACCAATGCTCGCTTCAAACGAATATGTTGCATCCAGTAATGGTTCCCTTTGATGTTCTGGACAGATTTCAGCAAATACAGAGCATTACCTTAGCGCCATGGATATTTTGGTGTCGATTCGGCAGGTTGATCGAACTTCACATACGATCTCTTACGCTTCGGGTTATCAGTCTAAAAATGATTTTGTTTTATAGCGTTGAATCAGCATATCAGACATACAAAATCATCGTTCGAGGTCTCTCAGCATAAATTCGTATGGTACCTAATTTCCCTGCTTTTGGATAAATCCTGCTGCTTGCAAACGTTTTGAAATTGTTGATTGAGTAGCTATAATTATGCAAGCTCTTGTTGAGTTTGACAACAATAATCAGTAATGCCTGCAATTATTGGTCTCCAAACTTTTTTGGCTCGCCAGGACGATCTTTGTCTTCCGTGTCTGAACCGAACAAACCATCTCTCGCACGATGAAACCCATGAAACACATTCACCATAAGCTTAAATATTTTAAATGAATTATGTACTTAACGTTTTGTACTTAACTAAAGAACTTTCATCATAAAAGAGCGATCTTTGAATTTTTTAAAACATTAATGATATAAATATATTAACAACGTATTTGGTTCAGTGTATGTACACGAGCATGTTTAAAATATTAACATTAAAAACTTGTTGTTTCTTTTCTTTTTATAACAAAACATGAACTTTGAACATGACACGCCACTCATTAAATTTTTAACAGACAGTTGAATTATGTACATATTTATGTATATAAGTGGTTATGTCTAGCATAAAATAGTAAATAATAGCCGGTTTAAACGATCTAACTCAGCGAAAGAAATAGGTAACAATAACGATAAAAACTAAACTGCTTGTCAAATTGTTGAGTTTTTTACATTTTCAAAATATAAAGAGAGTCATAGCAATATTTGGATCTTTAATTATGTCTGGCACATGTATGGCACAAATTATTTATCTATTTAAAACGCTAAGTGTAGACTAATTGAAACATTAGGCTGTTTAAAAATAACACCATTTATCATTACATTAAATTTTTTCATAGATTTATTTATTTTAAGTTATATATTTGATATAACTATATATAGTTATCGTCGAATGCTGTCACAAAAGCTATTTAATTGTTTTTCTTTATTAAGTCACTCTAGGGTTAAGATAATTAATTAACAAATATGTACAATATATTTTAAATACCGACGAATAGATAGGTTTTTATATTGTTTTGTTGACACACATTTAATGAAATTCTGCACAGTCATCACAACAAAATTTGGATATAAGTTTAAAATTATTTTTAAATTTTTGTTGCAGTCAAAATTAACCAACACACTATGTGCCCATTTCCCATTTTTACGGCAAAAATTCAAATGTTCAACTTTCGCTTTTTAATAACAGAAATTTACGGTTCAATTCCTAACACTTCGATGACATAAATGCCAAAAATGTATTCCAATTGGCCAATCAGTTTATATGTAAACAGCAGTGAAAATTAACATTTGTTAAATAAAGTTTTCAAGCTGAATTACATATAACTAAGATTTTACCAAAAAAAAACTTTAAATATTTTACTAAATGTTTATATTATGTGTAAAATTTCGTGTTTTTATTAGTAATGTTTTTGTGAAGTTATGAAAAAGTTGTTTGTCTTCTGTAGTATAGACCTTACGTTGCCTGCATTTGCCCAAGGAATGATACATATGCGGTTATTTGTGGGAAGGTCAGGCTTCATTCCATACTCAAATATTTTGCAACTACTTGCACCGAAGAAAATAATTTTCTTTTTTCTAGAAACATACTAAAATTTTTTGTAACTACTTTTACCGAAGTATGAGAACTTAATGTAGCAGGTTTTATAACGATAGCGAATGTCAAAGCCATACACAATTGCTTACCTAAAATTTACTTATAGCTGAGCCCCAAGAAAACGCCAAACAAATGAAGAAATGCTATTTGTATATAGAGCTATGAGAATATAAATTGAATTTTTTTGGGAAAATTGTTGGTGATTTGGAGGGGGGTTATAAGAAAACCTACACCACCATAGTGGGGAGGGTATTATGCGTTTGTGCAGATGTTTGTAACACCCAAAAATATTAGTCTAACACCCACCTTAAAGTATACGGATCAACTTAGAATCACTTTCTGAGTCGACTAATCGATGTAAGTCCGTCCGTCTGGTTGGCTGGTCGGCTGGCTGGTTGGCTGTCCATGTAAACCTTGTGCGCAGAGTACAGGTCGCAATTTTGAAGATATTTCGATCAAGTTTGGTACATATTATTTTTTCGGCCCAAGGACCAAGCCTATTGAAACTGGCTCAAATCGGTCCATTATTTCACCTATCCCCCATACAAATGTCCTCCCGAAATTGGACTTTATCGGTCATAAATGTTTAATTTATATATGTATCTCCACAAATTCCGCTCCAAATAAGTTTTATATATTCAAAATTCATGTTGCTGAACGGTCCATAATTGGTCATAGCCCCTATATAATTCCCACTTCCGAAAATCACTCAAAAATATAAATTATTGAAATTTTAAAAGAAAAATGTTTTTGCTCTTTTACTTAGTGTAAGGTATTATACTTACTTATTTAAAATGGTATTTGTGGAAAGTGCTATGATAATATAGATTGAAATCTTACTTGAAAATGTTTGGTGAATTGGTGGGAGGGGTTATCCCTTTTCTGACAATTATTACCAATTTTTTTTTAAATGCTTATTTTAGCAAAAGAGCTCTCTATACAAAGTTTTATGATGCTAGATCCCTTGGAAATAATTTTTGCCGCAATTTTGGCTTTTGGACACATAGTGCAACATTTTCATACATTTTTCAACAAGATCGGTCAAGAACTCTTGAAGTTAGGGGGGTTAAATTTTGACATTTTGGCCAAGCATGAGATTTTTCTCATCCATGTAACTTATTACATATTTTTCTTAGCAAAATGTGTCCCAAATAGTTTAGATAGCTAGTTTATATAATTTAAATATAATTTTTTTTTTTCGAAAGATTGAAGTTTCGAAAAATAAACAATTTATATTTTTTTCCGAAATCAAAAACTTTTTTGATTTTTTTTTTCAAAATGGGCCCTTTTTTCTTAAAATATAGCTTAGATATTTTCCTTGAGGACCTATTTGGGCATTTAGTGGGATGAGAGTTCGATAAACATGTTTTGTAACTCAAAACATGCAATTTTTGACTTTTTTTGCAAAATCAAAAACTATCTAGACTTTTTTAACAGAAAGCTCAGATATTTTCCTTGAAGACCTATTTAGTCGCTTAAAATATAGCTTAGATATTTTCCTTGAGGACCTATTTGGGCACTTAGTGGGATGAGAGTTCGATAAAAATGTTTTGTAACTCAAAACATGCAATTTTTGACTTTTTTTGCAAAATCAAAAACTATCTAGACTTTTTTAACAGAAAGCTCAGATATTTTCCTTGAAGACCTATTTAGTCGCTTAGTGGGATGCGAGTGGGATATCTATCAAATTAAATGTTTTGTAATTCAAAATATGCAATTTTTTACTCTTTTTTTGCAAAATCTTTTTTTTTTAAAAATGGCCCTTTTTTTAAATTTTTTTTTTGCTCAAAAGAAAATCTGGGTCTATTCCTTTAAGAATATTCCTATTCCTTATAGCTAAATAAATGTTTTGTAACTCAAGATATACAATTTTTGATTTCTTTTTGGCACTTTTTTCTAAAATGCGCCCTCTTTTTAAATTTTTTTTTACTCAAATGAAAGCTTAGGTCCATTCCTATAAGAGCTTTTTGGTCTCTTATTGGGATGCGAGTGGGATAGCATCAAAATGTTTTAACACAAAAATTGTATGTCTTGAGTCTAATTCCGTGAGTTCTTGACCGATGTTGTTGAAAAATTGTGTCTGAATTACTATCCAATAGGTATAACCTTGGTGCAAATTTCATGCCGATCGGAAGACATCGGGAAATCCCCCATATACAAAATGGAATTTTTATATCAATCAATAAATTTTTAGGTATATATCTAGTCACATATAATTAGTATTATGTATATGAATGTAAATTTGGGCGGGTCGATTTTTAAACTTTTCACAAGGAACCATTCTGATGTTCCATATTTTGACCCAAATGTCAAATTTTGAAAAATCTCACTTTGACCCATTAAAGTGCCACTATTGAATCTAAATGTATGACCGACCCCGACTAACTTTGGAGGGCCGACCCACCCATGTTAGTGACACAACCCCTGGGGGGTCCCCATACAAAAATTTCAAAAAATAAAAATTTTTTAAACTTTACATGATGTATGAATTGTGTATAAATTTTGTTTATAGAGCGTATGATAAATATAAATGTGATGTAGGTAATAAATAATATTAATCATGCGTCTATGAGAATCAGCATAGTTTTATTTTTAAGATTTAGTTTAAACTTTAAACCAACATAACTTTTGCTCGCAATGAGGGAAATGATTAACATGGATAGTTTTAGCATATTTAAGTAGCGGAGTATTCAACAATCACAAAATGACGTTCGTCTCATAATAAACAAATTTGGAAAAATGTGCTTAGTAAAATTTTCCAATTTTTTTTGGAAATTTGACCTTTGGGTCAAAATAAGAAACATAGGAGTTCATTTTAGAGGTATGGTTCCTTGGGCAAAGTTTCTTATTTTGATCCCTAGAATACGATTTTCCTTGTCACTTAGGCGATTGTTGTGCATCCTTACAAATCCTTACCTTAATATACATATACGTACACAAAATAATTTATTTTAACGCAAATTTTAATATAAAATTTTAACATTTAGTAAGGCAAACAAAATAGCTAATATTTGTATAACTTGTGTTTAACTAATTTTTTATTTTATTATACGTTTCACTGCATTTATAAACTGTGATACGAATATCAATTATTTAAGTGCAATTATAATATTCTATGAACAAGTAATTTTATAAAATATGTTAATTTATGTATATTGACAAATATATTACTTTAGCATCTAATAGGAAAATGAGGAAAGGCCAGAATGTAGTTGGCGGATTTATTTTAATTTAAAAAAGCTTAATTTAATCTTTAAGACGTAATTTGTATGGAGAAAAAATAAGGTATTCCCAACTGATATGAAAGTTTATTTTGTTTCAGAAGACCATTTCTCAAAATGCTTGTCCTGTGTTGAGTATTTGGTAAGATGTATTAAATAACGAAAAAAAGTGCCATTTGAAGTATTTTATGATTTTGTTCATAATTCCCGCAAAGTAAACGTATGAAAGGTCGTCGAGAGGCACTTTCAAGGCTGTATAGAAAATGTTCGCGTAGATTTTCCTCAATTGACAAAGCTTAATGTGTATTCCTAAAAATGTCATAAGTCTTATAAGTATATGCAGACTTACAGCCTATGTTTATAAAATTATATCGGGATCCACAAAATCTGGACGTTCGGATTAAGAAAGCTGGATTATCAGAAAATACTGGACATTTAAAAAATAAATTAACAAATAAACAATATTTATTAAAACAAGTAAGAAAGTATGGTCAGTCAAGCCCGACCATATAATACCCTACACTAAGTAAAACAGCAAAAACATTTTTCTTTTAAAATTTCAATATTATATATAAAAAGAAGTGTACATTTTGATGTCACCACTAACTGCGAAAACTGGTCGACCGATTTCAACCAAAATTTCAGGGTACGTTGTGGATGGTCTGTAGATGGTTTATGTTGAGTTTGCACGAAATCGGCATAGTGGTTCCGGAGATATGGCTGGAACGATTTTTATCAAATTTTCAGTGAATCTTCAGGGGAGGGGCATGGTAAAATCAAATTTTTACACTATACCGCTAATGATTTCAAGGTCAGTAATTGTGGCCAAACTTTTTTAAATAAAAAAAAAGTAAAAAAAAAATCCAAAAAAAAAAATTGTCAAAAAATTATTCTTATTTTTTCATTCGAGAAATAAATGCTTTTTTTCATTCCCAACGATCAAACAATGCTAATTTTAATTTCGTTGCTTAACATCATTCTAAAAATTTGAATTCACAGTGGTGTACTCTGAAGCGAATGATTTGGTGTAACATGTCCGGTACATACCAAATTCATATAATAATTTCATATCGTTCGATAAAACAAGAAGGCCGCTGTTAACATTGTACTATAAAAGTGCTTTTATATTTATCAACCGATGATAAACAAAATTTCCGAAAGTACAACTAATATAGTAAACAACGTCGACAAATCAGATTTCGTTCCCGCCGAACTTCTGCCAAATGCAAATGAATATTCAATCCTTTGTCGTCAAGGTATTCACAAGTCTTACAACCAACTACAAAAATTCGGATTGGCTGTGAGAACGTGCAATTTTGCGAAGACGTAATGATTTCACGCATACCAAAGATTTCCAACGATAAAGCATAAGGCCAATCGTTGACTATTGCTGGCTTACATTTTGAAAATTCATGTTTTGTATGTGGTTTGCTCCCGAGTAAATAAAAAAAAGAAACGTATATCCCCTGTCCTTAAGATGAATTCATAAATATAATATCCCATTTTCCTTAAATACATCCGTTTCTTTTTCTTAATAGCATGCCACTGTACTTATAGATATCTGCTACAACTTTGTCAAATGACCACCTCAGTGTTTCGGGTGCGATGTCAGGTCGGGGGAGTCCGTGCTTTTTTTGTCCGACACTGTATATTCAAATCGAGATGCAATATAAAACAGAATTATTGTAAGGACCAGCAACGCGGACCGGGTTCAGCTAGTAATTTATATTTTTGAGTGATTTTCGGAAGTGGGCCTTATATGGGAGCTATGACCAATTATGGACCGATCGTAAAAAAATTTGGTGACATGAATTTTGTATATATAAAACTTATTTGGAGCGGAATTTGTGGAGATACATATATAAATTAAACATTTATGACCGATAAAGACCAATTTCGGAAGGACATTTGTATGGGGGCTAGGTGAAATTATGAACCGAATTTAGCCAGTTTCAATAGGCTTGGTCCTTGGACCGAAAAAATAATATGTACCAAATTTTATCGAAATATCTTCAAAATTGCTACCTGTACACTGTGCACAAAGTTTACATGAACAGCCAGCCAGCCGACCAGCCAGACGGACGTACGGGCATCGTTTAATCGACTCAGAAAGTGATTCTGAGTCGATCGGTATACTTTAAGGTGTGTTAGACTAATATTTTTGGGCGTTACAAACATCTGCACAAACGCATAATACCCCCCCCCCCCACTATGGTGGTGTAGGGTATAAAGACGGCCTGTCGAATAATCGAAACCGGTCTCATTAATCCAAATATGGCCAAAAAAATAGTTTTTCTCGAAAATCTCAAAATTTAAATCGCAGGTACGGAAAAACTATAGGAGGTATTTTCATATTTTTTTCATATTTTTATTCCCTATTATGTTCTCAATAAATCCCAATGTGATGATCAGAAAATTTTGAAATTTGTTTAACAAAATTTTTAAAAATTTGAAATTGGAGTTTTGAAACTGCCTTTAAAAAAATTTAATTTAGTTTGTCATACCTGCGAATAGGTTAACGGTATCCTACGAAGACAAAAACTCATATACAAGTAAATATGGATATATTTTAAGTAAAAATGTACTTTTATTTTAATATTTCTAAAAATATGTTAATTTTGTTTCTACATTTTTTGTTCTAGTGGCCTGAGAGACGTTAATGGACGTTAAAAATGTTTACAAAAACTGAAAAAATTTCATTTTTTCCCCTTGTAAATGCACCTCAAAACTTCAGCATCGTTGCGGCACCAGTTAGCGTTATCATATCATCCTAATATTTTACACAACATGTTTCTACAATACATAGAACCATTCTAGAGGGGGGGACGGTCAAAATTCGCAATTTTATTTTTTTTGGAGCACTCTAATGTGTATATGTACATTAGGGCTATAACTTTTTTACATTTTTTGCAAATATCAAAATGGCCATAGCATAGTCGAATACACCATTGAAAGTTATTTAAAAAAAAGTTTTACTTTTTCGCAGTTATCAAAATAGTACACTCACAAAACGCGGTTTTTTATTTTTTTTATCCAAAAAGGCAAATAGTTTTTTTTATAAATATATCAACCTGGCTACACCCAGAGAAAAAATGAACACATCCGTGTACGATTTGACACCATTCGGTGTCAATAGTGTATCAACCCCGTATGTGCACAAATTGTACACGAACGGTGTCAATTTGACAACGAAAATATGACACCATTCAGTTGCCGAATTGACACCATCCGTTGTCGATTTGACACCGTTCGTGTACGATTTGACACCAGACCGTTGTCAATTTGATACCGCACCGTTGTCAATTTGAAACCATATGTTGTGGATTTGATACCGTTCGTGTACGATTTGGTAATTGAAATAAATAATAATTCCTTTATGTTTTACATTTATTTTTAAATACAATACGAATAAATACTTAAATATAAAATACATATAAATTTCATGTTTAAATGTGGCAAAACATTGGTGGCAATTGTCGGAGTTCCTGTATGTGAAATTTCAAATAGCATCCCTAATTGTGGCACTGCATCCACAGGTCATCATTCTAAAAAATAAAACAAATACTTATTGTATTCTACATTGCTGATAATTATATATAGCTCTACTTTCCTTTTAAATGTACAAAAACTGTATGTTTATTGTTTCCAGGAATTTTTGGAGTTGTATGTCGTCAGTGGATTCGGTGATCTTCTCTTTTCTTGCACTGTCTGGATCTTCATCTGCATCATCACAAATTCACTATTAAACACAATTACACTTTCTTTTATACATATTTTCATTTTTAAATATTTCCACTTTTTTAATGTAAATAAAATTTAAAACTCACTTATAAAAACAAAGCAGAGCAAAAAGTTTCGCCGCAATACTTTGACAATAACTTGACAGCAACTCACGTTGAGATTCGTCGGCGATTAATTTAACAACATTGCGTTGTCGATTCGTACCCATTTGTTTACAAATTGTAAACGTACGGTGTCGAAAAAAAAGTGACACCGTATGGTGCCAAAATGACACCAACCGTTGTGGATTTTGCAACGTCATTTTTCCCTCAGTGTAGTCGATAGTGTGCTGGACTATTAATCTGAGGGTTGCGGGTTCGATTCCCGCTAGAGACTCTGGGTGTAACTGCAGACAAGCAAAACGCTTCGCAGTTTGTGTTTGTTTTTAAAAAAAAAATTTGCGGTAGCCAGAGAAAAAAAGTTGTGTTACTATAAAAAAACAAAAAAAGTAATAAAAATTTTACAAAATTTGACTTTAAAAAATCATTTTTGTGAGTGAGGTTTTATTCCAAAATGACCCGAAAAACATTTTATCATAAATAGCACAACATTTGCAATCGCGTGTTGCTAGGGCCAAAATTTGTTTATAGCCCTAATGTACATATTTACTACTTTAATCATCTAATAGGATGAGGAAAACCGAAACAGTTAAAGTGTTTCGGGTTTGGAATACTGAAATTTCGAAACAAATATTCGTAAATTTTTGAATTCATTCTTTTAATTTTTAGTAAAAAATTTGCTTCATATTTTGTCGTTTGTTTCACGGATGCTGCAAGAATCGCTATATATTTGTCCTTTATCTATTTCTTTAGATATTTGAAATAGAATTTTTAAAAAATGGTGATTACCTTTTGAATACAATACATTTAAAACAGCGAAAATATTTCACTGGACAAAATCAAAATTTTTACCAGAAATTAAATTTTTAGACAAAATAATTAAATTTAAAAAAAAAATGTTCACCAAAAACACAATTCTTTGCACAATTTTAGGAATTTTGGCATCGAATTTTTAGTGCACATTTTAGCTTTTTTTTTATAGCATATTTTTGAGTATTCAATATTCCTTTATTTTTGTTGCATATTTCCTATCTTTTCATTACTTTGTGTTCCTAATATTATTTTATTATGTGCATAGTAATTTTTTATTTCTATATTTTACTATTTTGTTCAGGTCCATTACTTATCTTCATGAATTTTCGTTGACTTATGGGAGCTTAATTTTCTTATATTTGAATTTAATTAAAAATATACACACACAAATATCAACAATTAACAAATAAGTTGTAAAAAATACGTAAAAAAATTAAAAGAAAATTAAAAAATTGTATCTTATTATGAGCAACTGGTTAAGTCGTTAAGTAAACAAAAACTTAAGGTTGCTTGAGACAGCTACTACTAATTACTAAAAAAAAGTTTGAAGTATTATATAGCTTAAAATTGAATTTATCAATTGATTAAGATTGTCTAAGAAATTCTAGGGAAATCAAAAACAAAGATTTAGTTTGAAAAGTTGAAAACTTAATTAAGTAAACACTAGTGCCATATTCATTAAAATCGAAATTTAATCATATGATAATCAATTTAAATTTATATTTTATTTATTTTTTTAATAAAGCTTCGAAATTAAGCCAAAACTAACTATTGCATATTTTTTATATTTTAAGAGCATATTTTTTGTTTTTAAGTGCATATGACCTGTTCATTAATCTGAAGAAGTCAATTATTTAAATAAAACAACTTAACACTTCTTATTATAATTAGGTCCACGCTTTCCTACTTAATAAAACATAAAAAACTAATTTATAAATCTAAAATATTTTACCCTATTCAGCAAATCCTAATGAATCGAAACAAATGTACCAGTTAAACATTATTAAACAAAAAAAAAGATTTTTAGAAAAAGTGGTATGTACGACCTTATATTTATCAATGCTTTATATGTAGACGACTTTAATTTTTTGAATACTTCACTTCTAAAATACACTAAGGGAAATCCCAATGAAATAAATACCAATAGAAAAGAAATAATTCCCAATCCGAAGCAATTTATTTATGTAATCTAAAAAAAGGAACTACAAAAGTGAAATTATTCTTCGCTTACCAAACATTTTTTGCATTGCGGGCCTATAGCGTAGCGCAAAGTTTTACTCCTCTGCGGTGTATCAAAAACTGGCTTCGCTCAGAAAAGTATTTTGCATTGCCGGCCTTCGGCCGTACGCTAAGGTTTTCTCCTCTGAGATGTATCAAAAACTGGTTTCGCTCAGAAAAGTTTTTTGCATTGCCGGCCTTCGGCCGGGCGCTAAGGTTTTCTCCTCCGGGGTGTATCAAAATCTGGCTTCGCTCAGAAAAGATTTCTTTCATTGCAGAAAGGTTTTATAATATTTCAGAAAACCGATTTTCATTTCGCACCAGATTAAGAAATCGTTGCGACCTAACAAAGGCCGACGATGTAAAAAGAATCTTTTCTGAGCGAAGCCAGTTTTTGATACACTCCAGAGGAGAAAACCTTTGCGACCGGCCGAAGGCCTGCAATGCAAAAATCTATTCTGAGCGAAGCCAGTTTTTGATACACCCCAGAGGAGAAAACCTTAGCGCATGGCCGAAGGCCGGCAATGCAAAAAACTTTTCTGACTGAAGCCAGTTTTTGATATTTATGGGTTCTGCTTTTGCAAAGTAGAACCCAACAAAAATTAAATAACTCCCAATACAGTGAAATAACTCCTAATTCCCAAAATAAAATGAAATAAAAACCCAACAAAAATTTCATTGGGAGTTATTGCATTATGAAATAACTCCCAACAAAAAATTATGAAAAAACTCCCTATGCGTTAGGAGTTGTTTCATAATGAAATAAGTCCTAAGTTGTATGAAAAATTTGTTGGGTGTTATTTAATTTTTTCGTGGGGAGTTATTTCATTTGTTAGTTATTTCACGGTACCTTTTTTTTATCATCTTCGTTTGGAATTGTCAAGGCTCCGCATGGTAAAGTTACGCCTTGGCGAAATTAGTGTTCACAACCACAATAGTTGTAACATACAACGTACAGCATAAAACTATGTTGTGAATTGGACAAATAAATCAATAATTCTCAACTTTAAATTAATATTTTTTCATATTGAAATAAAAAACTTCAACATTACTAGACTTTCGTTAATGTTTCATATTGATTCAATTTCAATTTCTCTGGGTGTAACCATTTAAAAGTATAAACATTTGGGTTGGTCGATTTTTTTCATGAAAAATCGTATAGCTGAAACGCATTCTATGGAAAATTCTAAGAAATTTTCCGCAAGAAACCATAGGCCTAAAATCAAATTGGATAAAAGAGGAAATGCACAAGATAGGATTTGATTTTAGACATATTGGTTTCATGAGGAAATTTTCTTAGTATTTTCCGTAGATTGCGTTTCTGCTATAAGATTTTTTACTTTTTGATCCTCCATACAAATCGACCCGGCCTAATAAACATTTATTCGTCATTTGTAAGCATATCATATAATTATTTTTCGTAATATTTTTGGTCAAATGTATGAAAAATAAATTAAAAATTATATATGCATTATCCAATTAAATTTTGAGAATAGCATATAAATATTGTTTTAAATCCATAATTGTTGCCTTTTTATCGATAAAAAAGTTTTATACTAATAATATAACTAAACAAGCGACAATTAAATAATCACACAAATGTTAATACGGTACAACCAAATTATAATAATATTTATAATAATAATGACAAACAAACAATTAATTAAAATTAGAAATAAATTATTTCCAGTCCAGCAAACCGCGATTATCCAACCATGGTAATATTTCTGACATGGCTTGAACATATTTATGATTACTAAACATGGCTGTCTTCATTTTGGATTCATCATGAATATAATTTTCTAAATTAGCTTGATCGGTCTTTTCCAAAATGACAACTGGCAAAACTTTGGAAACAACCATATATGCTGGAATAAATAAATTAGAAAGAAATATCTTTAGGTTAAATAAATTACTATATATAATAGATAAAAACTTACCCGCCAAACCATTTTTCATTAAGGCAATATGAATATTTTTCAATTTTGGCAGGGGACGATGATACTGCAGCAGCTTTAAATTCTCCACCAAATGTTCATAATAGAAACGTATCATGTAATCGAACTGATTGAGTTTTATATCCTTGCTAGCCGATGACAAGATAAAATAGTACAAATCATTGGCTGGCGAACCATATTTGCCCACTTGAAAGTCCACAAGCAAAGTATCTTTAATTTTACCGAACGCATCGTATTGAAACATTATGTTATTAGACCAACAATCACCGTGATTTAAAACATTAAATTCTCGGGGATTTACTTTTTGATCTTCCAGCAAGCGATCAACCAAAAATTCATCACTATCAGCCTGTTAAATATTAAATAAATGAAATTGTTAATATAGTACGTAACATAAAAATCCATTTAGGAATAAAAACAATATTACAATAAATATTTTGACCGGGCATGTAACCAATTCTAACCAATCTCAATAGGGTTTGGACCAAAAATAGATGTTTGTAAAATTTTAGAGTTTAAAGTACGAGCTTGATTACAATGTTTAAATGGACCGAAAGACTGACCATTAAGTCGATTAAGTGATCTAATCGACTCAGTGAATACATAGTATACTTTAAGGTAGGTGTGGAACCATTAAACAGTTTTGGAATAATTCACTAGAATCTTAATTCAGAATTAAAGATTTTAGCAATTCATTCCATAAAACCATTCCCAACAAAACAAATTTGTAGCCTCCATTCAATGTCTTTTATTTAAATATTTCATAATGAAATGAATTCGTAATTAAATTCATTTAACTTTTGAATATTTATATTTTTGTTAATTCAAATTGAAAATATTTTTTCTTCATCTAAATGTATTGAAAACAAGTAAGAAAGCATAGGCGTTCGTCAATCCAGACCATATAATACCCTACACTGAGTAAATGAGCAAAAACATTTTTCCTTTAAAATTACGGAAGCAGGCTTTATGGGAGCCATGCGCAATTATGGACCGATCGTCATTAAATTAGGTCTTCTGATTTATGTCTATATGAATTGAATTTTATGTCGATACCAACATTTTTAACAAATTTCTGTTCGTTAAAGAGATTTTCTGAAGTGGGCCTTTATTGGAGCTATGACTAATTATGGACCGATCATCATAAAATTTGTGTAGATATCTATATACATTAAACATTTATGACAAATAAGATCGATAAAGTCATATTTCGGGAGAACATTTGTAAGGACGCTAGGTGAAATAATGGACCGATTTCAATAGACTTCGTTCGTCATTGGGACGATAAAATGCATGTGTCGAATTTGATCGAAATATCTTAAATATTGCGACCTGTACTTTGAGCACAAGGTTTACATCGACAGCCAGAAGGACAGACGGACAGACGGACATCGTTTAGTCGTCTCGGAAAGTGATTCTAGACCAGCGAAATGCAATGAGCTCTCAAATGAGCTCTCTTGTTTTTATTTTCACATGTACTCAAGCACACACATTGTATAAAAACAGTCAGTCTCGCATGAGCATTGATACCCAGCGGCGAAAAGAAGTAGTAAGCAGGCCTTCTGGAAGGCCTTATTTATCAGACACAAGGCCTCATTGCTCCATTCCATACTCATATATTTTTTACACACGATGTCCTAGCCAGCCAAGGCCTTCTTCAACAGGCTTGATAGAAGGCCTTCTTCAACAGGCTTGTTTTCAGGCCTTTTGTAAATAAATTTTGTTAAATAAATTGTATCTTTGATTAAGCCTAAACTATGTTTAAAATTTAATAACTTACCCGGCCTAAGCGATATCTTATTTATTTTAATTTTTTTATAATAAAATCCAATAATGACCAAGTAAAAAATTCTCACAACCGCTTTGTTCAAGAATTAAAGCAAAACTATTTTAAGTTTACTTCTTTTTTCTCTTCACTTTTTGCATTTTTTTGTATTTGTAGTTTTGTCTTTGGAATGTGAGTTTTTAACGGTATTTTCTGCTTGTACTACGTTTGTAGCAACAAAAAGAAGGGAGCAGGTAGGCCTTCCATAAGGTCTTCCTGAGAAGGCAAGCGAGCATGAGTACAGAATCTAAAAAAAGGTCCAGGAAGGTCTTACAGAAGGCCTTATAGCTGAAGGCCTCAAAAATTTCGCCGCTGGGTAGAAGCAGGTTGTGTTACGCTTTTATGCTTGTTTATTTCATTATTTCAGCTAGTTGTTTTTGTTTTTGCCAGAGAATAATTCTCAACTCATACAACTACAATATCTAAAAACTGTAGTGGTGTGAGTTTGCATTTCGCTGTTCTAGACTAATATTTTTGGGTGTTGCAAACATCAGCACAAATGTAAAATACCCTCCCCACTGAGGATGTGTAGGGTATATAAATTGCGTAAAAAATATTTGTAATAGATTTGAGTTAAACAAATATTGAATCATTTAATAACTTCTATTAACCTAGTTTGTATGGATTTGAATTGAAGAAATCTTGAGTGATTCAATAAGGAATTAATTCTATAAAGTTTGAATTCTCAATGTCATGAATTTAGTATGTTTCTTCAAACATATTAAATTATTGAATAATGAATTAATTTTTCCATTAATTTTTTCATAAAATATTTGGCTCAAACGTATTATAAATACAAATAAAGAATGAGATATCTTACCAGTTTTTCATAGTACTGCTGACAGTTTTTCCATTTCTTTAACTGGCTCAAAAATGCACCCGAGGCATTAAATTCCTTCAACAAGGCCTTATTTTTTTCACTAAATATGCCCACAGTGAAATCTTCACTAAACATGCCATAGTGTTCTACATAACAAGCAGAGGCAGCATGAAATTCGGCCATTTTTATTAAAACCTCTTTAACATGATCCATATCTAAACCATTCAAACGATTTGCATTTTTAAACTGCTTTACATGAAGATCTTCTAGCAAAACATAATCGACTCCTATATCACGATCAAAGGTATAAGACTTTGGTGCAAATTGTACACATTTGCCGGCATCTTTATAGAGTTGTTCGAATTTTGGTATGATTTTATGATAGATTTCTTCTTCTTTGGGAAATAGGCGTAACATGTTTAGAATTCTAGCCATCATTTCATTGGCATGTTGTGCCTTCAATACAAATGAAGCCTTTTTAGTACCGCCATCTATTTGAGGAGATTAATTAATATAGTTTCAACTTTCATTAAGTCTCTTTAGTATTACCTTCCATTTCTACTTCTGCTTTAATACGCATCATTAGCGATGAATAGTTTTCACCTTCTTTCGAACCATTTTCGGTTTTGATTTCCAAGATACTTTTGTAGTCTCCTATTTGCTGCTTAATGGCCTTCTCCAATGTTACGTTGTCCAACCATTGCGGTAATCCGTTGTCAGCTGACATACCGTTTTGCTGTGGAGCCATATTGTCCGATGACTAATAACAGAAAATTTGTTTTGTTATTACTGTTAGTATTTTATAGATTTCGTTTGGGAACTTTTATATAAACAAATCTTATAAATATAATGTTCAAATAATTTTATGATAATCTTATCTAATGCATTGAGTGCTCCATCAAATGTTGTTCGTTGTTGTTGGCAAATAGGTATATTTACACCAGGCAACAGTTGATGGAAACAAATTTTACATAGACTTAAATGGATACATTTATACATTAATATGGCCTCATTTGTATCAAATAAATTCGACATTATCAACTAATATAAAAGCTTAGTTATGTCCTAATTCAAGTATGTATTTTATTTTTTTATACTCATTTATTTAGAGTTTGATAAAAATTACAGTTTTTATGTATTATTTTTATAAATTATCGACCGATATGGTAGAAACATATTACACTAAGTATTTGCTACAAATTAGGGTGGAGGGAATTTTTTTTTTTCGCAATCGCTAAATATACACAAAAAATTTCATTTGCTTGATGTTATATATAGAGGTGCCCCAATATCATTATAATAATAAAAAAAAAATAAATGGCTCTAGAAACCGGGGGGAGTGGAAGACCCCAATGCCCTCCTTATGTCTAGTAGTTGTGAATGTCCTCTATCAGTAAAAAAATAACCAAGTGATTAGGCCTACTTTCCTAAGCTACAAGTACGATTTTGTGGATTGGGTATAAAAATACCCACTTCGGCATATGTGGGTTGTAAAACATATGAAATATAAATTAAATTTTTTAAGTAAAATTTTAGTTTTTTTGTGATTATTGGATGTAATTATATTGACCTATCAATACATAAAAATATTTATATTCAACATAAATTAAAGTTTATAAAGCATTAAGGTTGTTTAATGACAATATGAAAATATGTAATTTTTCTGATCTTCAATTGTGTTGGGGCACCTCAAAACATCAAAGGAGGTAAGCAATCTTAGGTACGTTTAACTTACTCATTAAGAGGCAAGTTTATATCGCTATGCCGTTGAAAACAAAAAAAAAAGGTCATACATAGCGCTCCACCCTAATGTATATTCATATCAAAAAAATCAACTTTTGAATACGATGTCTTCCGATCGGGATGAAATTAATTCAGACACAATTTTTGAACAAAATCGGTCAAGAACTCTCTGAGTTAGAGTTAGAGATTTTGGAAAAAAAAATGTAAAACATTTTTATTTTTTTCTTTCAAAAGATTGAAATTATTTAATACATTTTGCTAAGAACAATAGGTCATCAGTTACATGGATGAGAAAAAATAGAGTTCTTGACCGATCTTGTTGAAAAAATTTAAGAAATGGCCACTTAAAATCGGTACGCACTGTAGAAAAAGAAGCTAGAGAAAAAATTGTACACAAATATCTAGAAAATCCGTCTTTGTCGGATTTTCAGCAGATATCAGATCGGTTTGCGGTTTGAAGAGTCAAGCTTTTCAGACATGTTTTTAAAGAATTTTCAAAATTATATATAAATTTCTGTCATTTATAAGACATCACACATCTGACACAAAGTTTTAGCCAAGTTGTCATTACTCAATGACAAGTTGTCAATACAACTATGTCAACTCAAATACAACTATGAAGTGGTATAATGAGAATAATATTGATGTTATACCAAAACACAGCAATTGAACAAATTGCCCAAATCTTCGTCCAATCGAGATATATTGCGCAATTGTTAAACGTAAATTGAAAACGGTAGAAGGGGGAAGAAAAGTTGTGCAACTATTAATGAGAGGCATAAGAAGAAAAGCCAGACAATTTATTCGCAATAAATACACATAAACCTACATTTATATTTTTGTTAAAGCTTAATAAATTACCTTTAATTTCATGTATAAAACGTTAACATACGTTGTTTCATTTAAATAACTTTTAAACGCTTTAATACGTACCGATTTTAAGTGGCCACTTCTTTACTAACCAATAGAACTAACCTTGGTGCAATTTTCATTCCGATAGGAAGACATCGATTTCAAAGAATGGTTGACATGAAATCCCCCATATATATATTGAGGAATCATTCATGTTAATTTGTGGAATTTGAAAGTTGATTTCAACAGATGGACTTGCCTTCGTTATATCGATTTCGCTATCTACAAGGATCGACAATATACATTCTGATCACTAAAGTACTTTCTACTAAATAACTTTCCTACATTGAAAGCGACAGGGTAGACTTCAGCAGACATTACGGCTAAATAACGAATGTTCCCTGTTATATATTGTGCGGTTCACTGAAGAATCGATCACAAAGGTATGTGTTCTTGATGAGAAACGTGTATTACGTAAAAATCTGTGGGTATCTGTGGGAACAAGTTCCCTACTTTCATCAGAATACATATGATTGTATTACCGAAAGAACAGTAAAACGCAACCAGCATTGAGTCGGTGCTCCAGCGAGTTGTATACCCTACTATCACCAATAATCACCTTAGCCCTCGGATATAGGTAGTGCAAATAGTGAGGAAATCAGATGGAGTGAAGTAATTTCTACACCGTTTCAGAAAACCGATACAATTGAATGCTTCTTTCGAAACTTCAAAAATGTGTTTAAATGAGCGAACATCACATTGTGTAATTATGTCCAAAACATCAAGATTGTCTAAGTCCACAATATTTACACCACCCTTAAATACTATTGAAGCGACTTAATCGTTTTTGTGTTAAAATGCAACACCGAATCTTGCGATTTTTGATAGCTACCCCATTAAGAGAATGGTTAATTTTCCTCATTACCCCAATCTCCTACAGGCTCGGTCTATAACTGAATGAATATGAATGGCCAATGTTGCTGTCATCTCCAAAAGTATATATAGGGTTGGAGATTTGACGTAGAAGGTCGTTTAGAAAAATAAGGAATATAGTAGGAGAAAGAACGGAACCTTGTGGTACCCCAGAATTTATCTTGAACTCGTTTGATGAGATCCCGTCTATAACAACTCGTATAGTGCGATCTCTGAGAAAGCCCAATATAAATCGAGAGAAATTATTACCCTTAAAAAAGCAATAATTTTTGATCTATCTCTATCGAACGACTTGGAAATATCTAGAGCCACCAATCAACTTTCGCCACGGTGAATGGAACGACACAATTTTTCCGATAGTAGGACTAGCTAGTCTCCCGTAGAGCGATCTCTACGAAAGCCTTACTGGCGGTAGTTAAGTTGGACTCCAAATATTATATAGTAAGTCAACATTTTTGTAAAACTCGATATAAGTTATTGGATATTATTGCATGTCCGAAATGATGCTTGAACGCTATAAAATAGATCCATTGCGATAACCCGAATCACAATCAGATGACGGAGAAAAATTTTAGATCATCCTAGTGTACATTAATTTTTGCTTCTGTAAAAAATCTTAACACAGATTCGTTCGTCATTAATCAAATGTGTTATTGGCGTTTTTGTTAGTCCTTTATTATTTAATAGTTACTTCCTTAATTCCTTAATAATGTTAACTAACATTAAAATCATGCTGTTGATAAATTTTAGCTGTTAAAATCACGTTTAACAGGGTGTTTCTATAATCAGTTCAGGACATTTACATTATTATTTCACTAATAAATATACACTTTCACATATAGGGGGCGCTTTTAAATGATATAGTTCTAAAGGAGGCGGAGTTTAAATATAAGGGTAGTTTTTATTATTATATCTCGTACATATGTATATGATATAAGTATTACTTTATTCGATTCCAACAGTTTTATAGCTATAACATATTATTTTCACTACACATTTTGTTTGTTACACTCATTTAGCTTAAGATAACATTATACGTAGAAGAAAATATAAATATTTATTAAAATAAAACTCACAAGTAACTATTTAACTGAAGTAACTAAGTTTACTTTAATCATTAGTATTGAACTTGAATCTGATAACGACACACTACAAACGTAATACTGATAAAATAGCAATTAAAATATTTAATTATTAGAGCCAATTAAAGTAGCACTACACACTGCTATTATTTATTATTATTCTTGTTTAATTAAACTAATAATAACGTTTTGTTTAAAATTTCTTACATATTGAGTTGTACTGTGCCAGAGAAGTGTTCAACTTAATATTTTTTGCTGATAAATTTTTAATATTTTTTACGTATTGAATAACAATGCAACTTTACCTATTAACGTTGTTCGAGTGATTAATGTTTTGTTTTATTCTTCGCCAATTTGTTTACCATTTCAGACAGGGGAGAACATTTTTTTTATAAATATGTACTTAACAACAATTATTGATGTTTTTAGTTTTTTTTATCACTGTTGTACATAAGGTATTTAAAAGAATGTCAGCGTTTGCAAAAAGTAAAATTTCAAAAATAAATCTGTTAAGATACATCAATATATCGAGTATTGTCTCGGTCACCAAAAAACAAAGAAAAGTTATTCAAACAAAACAAAAATAGTTTTCAACTACAATTTTCTTTTTAAAAAAAAATACGAAATAAATTGTTTTACTAAAAAAATGTATAAGAAATTAAAAATGGACATAAATTGTATGGTGCTAATATATTTGTGACAACCATTTCTATGATAATGGACTTACCATATTACATTGCTCTCGACTTATGGATATCATAATCTGAGAAAAACATATTATGATATAATGATTCTTCATAAAAATAGTTGTCACAAACATGAAGTCTAGTATTTACAATAACAGCATAAAAATGGAAATTAACCCTTAAGTGCACTTGGGGTCCAAATGACCCTGAACTTTTAAAATCACGAAAAACACAGTCATTTTGACCCCAAGTGCTCTTAAGGGTTAATGTCCATTTTTGTGCTGTTATTGTAAATACTAGACTTCATGTTATATTTTTCTTAAGTTTCATCAAAATCGGCCCAAAGATATATAATATTTCGCTATCTCTCCATGAAAAATTCCAAATATTGAAAAATTTGACTTTTGACCCTCAAGATTTTAGGCTTAGCGTTTTCCGATTTTAGTAAAACATTCAGACTATATTTAAATTGACCTGGACTATAATATTCGGAATTGGTTTTACTTAAAAATCATAACAGTAAGGAAATTCGGCTCATTCGCCAAAATATGGCCAAAAAATTAGTTTTTCTCCAAAATCGTAAAATTTAAATCGCAGGTACGGAAAAACTATAGAAGGTATTAACATACTTTTTTCACATTTTTATTCCTTATTATGTTGTTAATAAATCCCCATGTAATGATCAAAAAATTCTGAAATTTGTTTAACAAAATTTTTAAAAATTTGAAATTGGAGTTTTGAAACTGCCGTTAAAAAAATGTTTTTTTGGTTATACCTGCGAATAGATTAACTGTATCCTATGAAGATATAAACTCATATACAAGTAAATATATTTTAAGTAAGAATAAACTTTTGTTTTAATATTTCTCAAAATATGTTAATTTCGTTCCTACATTTCTTGTTCTAGTGGCCTAGACACGTTAATGGCCTGGCGATTTTTTAATAACTTTAACATTTTTTAACCAATTTTTGTTTTCTATCTCATTAGAACGACAATTACGTACACATTTCGATTCTTTTAAATTAAATTGCAAAAGTAATTACATAGCAAAATTTAAAAAAATAACTGAAAAAATTAATTTTTTCCCCTTGTAAATGCACCTCAAAACTAAATCGAAACTCGGCATGGGTTGCCCTTCTTAGAACAAGCTAAAAATTTGTTTGGTGGTATTTTAGGTCATTACGAAAGTTTACAGGGGGTACCGTTTTAACATTTCAAAAAATTTAATTCTAAGGGACACTCTAATGCAAAACTATATTTTTTCTCTGGGTGTAGGTTTAGTTATAGTTCTGCAGCTATTCGATAACAAATATTTTATTTGTATTTATCGGAGGGGTGGTCACTCACACAGTTCCATCACTTTTGGCATTCTTACACAAAATTTGATTACAGTTCTTCGGATAATCGAAAATATACATTTCTTTGGTATGGGAGGTGTCACGCCCACAGTAAAGATTACATCCCTTTGTATCCCTATCATGTACAATTGTAACAAAATAACTCATGCATATTATTGATAGTTATGAATAGTTATTCACTTAATATGGGAGTGCTCTCCCCCACTGTTCCGATTTTTAGCTTAACAACTTATACTGGGAACAATTTAAACCAAGTTTGAAAACTCTGACTTAAATAGTTTAAAAACTATTCGATAATGAATATAAGCATTCTTTGGGATAAACCATATCCCTAGTTCCAATCACGCCCATTTTCTTAACAATTACGTAAAATGGTAACAAAATAACTCACGCAAAGATTTATAATTTCACTATTATAGTTGTTAATATATGTGTATGTGAGTGGCCACGGCCACTGATCCGATCCCCTTTATTTAACAGCAGATACTGGTATCAATGTAATTTATACAATGTTTTAAGACTGTCGAAATTACAGATCTTAAGATATTCTAAAATAACATGGTGTGGGCGGTGCCACTCCCACTATTCCGATCCCACCCATTTCTATTTTATCTATGATTAGAAATATAGTTTTCCTGTGTGCATGGAAAAGCCATGCCCACTAATCCGATGCCGCACATTTTCAGCCAAACTATGTATAATAAAAAAGTGATTCGGATGAAATTATAATTCTTTGGACCTTCTTAAATAATTATTTACTCTGCATGGGAGGTGTCTAATACCGTCCGCTTTCAGCCGAACTATTTACATTGGTAAGCTAATGAATCGAGCAAAGTTTTAAAGCTCTCACTATTACAGTTCGCAAGTTATTCGCTAGTGACTATTAACATAGTAAGGAAGTTGCCATACCCACATGTAATTTCAAAGGAAAAAGTACCCTATAGTTCCTTTCACGTACAAGGAAAGACGCTGTGAATAAAATCAGCCATGCTGTTTAGCCCTTTAGGCGTCTATAGGCTTCAAACAGAAAGACATACAAACAAACATAGACACATTAAATATAGAGATATATAAATCATCTGGATGTAAAATTTTATCTCACAATAAATGAAAAATAGCTCCACTACAAGGGTCCATAAAAATTTAATTTTAAGCAACTTTTCAAAACTTTTCAAAATGTGAAGTGTGAATAAATTTATGAATTGAATGCATATATTTATTTAGCTGTCATATTTCTCATACTATACACATTTCCAACATTAGATATTTTGTTGATTGATAACATTTGCTTTTCTTTTTTATAGGTGATATCAACACTATTCTGTGGGGTTTTTAGTCTCTTTGCTCTGATAAGAAATCGCAATTGCATGTGAATTCATTAAATTAGTAATGTAATAACCCATTTTTTTTTAAAATAAATTTATTAACGTAGGCAAGCATGTGATATTGTTCTAATGAATCAATTTAATTTTGATAATATTAATATCTAAAGAATTATTCATATACATATGTATATGTATATTGAAGTATAACGCTTATCAAAAATAAATTTCTATTGTATAATAATTTTCTTAAATAAATACATAAGTACAATATAATTGGGCCAAACAGCGCCATGTTAAATGACATTTACTTAGTAAAATTTAAGAGGAGTGTCTAGTTCAAATAAGTTAATTATCTACATATACATATGATGAAGAGCATATTTATTGCTAAATAACAGTTTCCATTAGACCAGCCCTTAAAAAATAGATCTTCCTTGGATGGATGCTATTTTGTATATTTAGTAAATGAAACTAATTGAAATTTTAGATCTGTCAGATAAACAGAATCCGTGAAGGATATTGTTAAATTATTTTAAGATTAAGCAATGCTGAATATTTTATCAAAATCGGAAAACATTTAGAATTGTACATTTTATTTGAAGTTTCGAATTTTAAGCCAAAGTAGCAATACTTAAACCATAGGAAAAAATATACAATTAAAAATAGCTCTTGTATTTCATTTATATAAAAATATTCTTACATCGATAACCCACCACAAATCCCAAAATTTTCGTTTTCAAAATTATTTTTAAACGAAATGTAAAAAAAATAGTAATCGCAAATTTTAACTTTTTTACCTATTATGGGTTCGAAAAATGTAGAGAAATTTTTTTTAAATTTTTTTTTGATCAAAAACTCATACGTGAGAAGTTATTGACTTCGTTAAAAGACTTCGTCAAGCAATTTAAATATAAATAAGGAAAAATATATGACTTTTATTCCGAAAATGTAAAAATAGTAGCATTGCTAAAAAGCTTAATAGAAAGAAAAATTTTTTTAAATTTTAACGGTGCCAAAACAGTAAGAAATTATGGTCGGTCTGGACAGATGTTTGTAACGTCCAATTAGTCTAACACCCACCTTAAAGTATACCGATCGACACAAAATCACTTTCGATATCCGTTCATCTGGCTGGCTGTCCTTTTAAACTTTATGGTCGGAATTGACCGACCACAATTTCTTATATGATTTTTATTTTAAATTTCGCTTTAAAAACATTTAAACATTATTCGGAGAACATTCGTAAAGAATGGGGTAGGCATTCCAAATACTCAAATTAAGTACCGGGAGAAGACTTAGTGCGAACCCTACAAGAAATTATATAGGATCTTATGGACTTCGAGACTGATGATAAGAACTTCTTTACCACACTGCTTTGGCGCGAAACTAGGTCTGGACGCTGTCATAAATATCTGGACACTACCAGAAGTCAAAAAAGCAGGGATATACAAACTGGAGAGATACAATCTTTAGGATCTCCACTGATGCCCCGAAGTCGATGGTTCACGGACAGGAACGATCGTAGAGAATATTCGGGTTAAAACAGATAATCATACAGTCTTCAATTATCTTATCTAAGTCAGAAACGACATCGGATGTATACAAATTCGTCAAAGGTCGTCTAACACCAACAAATTTTTAATTTAAATCTATTCAAAATTAATGTATGAAACGATAATAATTTTTGTTGTTATTCAATTATTTTTTTTGTTAGTCATGTAATTGTGATTTATTCGAAAATGTAATTGTTATTGATGCATGTGATACTGATTAAAAATGGAAGACCAAGGTCTTATGCGATTTACAGTAAAAACAGATACAATTAAAAAAACTATATACATTTTTTTACATAAAACAAAATTTCATATTAACTCTTATTTTATTCACTTTATTTGATCAAGTTTAAGACTGAAATATTACAATAAACATGGTAAGGTATTATTAGATTTTTTAAAATAATAATAATAAACAAAAAAAATAACAAAGCATTCTAAACATTTTACAAAATAGCATCAGAACGACAAAGCACCACGATTTTTTAACCAAGGCAATAGAGCTTCAGCATGTTTACGATAACGTTCATTTGAATACATCAAGGTCTTCAATGCCAAACCAGCATCCGAATCAGCAATAAAATTATCTATATTAGCTGTATTTGTGGGATCTAAAAGCGTGACAGACATAACACCAGCTACCGTCGAAAATCCCCAAATGCCGTATTTGTACAACATTGTATGTAGTTCCGTTAGAGTGGGTACTCTATTGCTGTACTTCAACACTTGCAGATTTTTCACCAGCTGATCATGATAGAATTTAATTAAATAATCAAATTGATTTATTTTGATATCATATTGGGTGGATGATAATAAAAAGTAAAATAAATCTTGAGCCGGTGAACCGTATTTGGGTGTTTGATAGTCAATGAGGTATGTTTCCTTGATTTTACCAAAGGCATCATATTGAAACATGACATTGTTGCACCAACAGTCACCATGATTCAAAACATTAAATTCATTTGGATTGGGTGTTGACAATTTGAAAAATTCATTGATCATAGTGGTCTTGGCTGAGTTCTGAAAATAAAATTAAAATTGATTAAAATTATTTTGAATTAAATATGTTTTAAAACAAAATACACTTTTAAAAGGTCCCTGATAACTTCTGATAATATCGTCAGCTTATTATTATTATTTTGGCACATATAAAAAACATCGGAACTATATGCCATTACCCCTATTGATAGCATTTGATATCCACAAATCATCTCCATTAGAGTGTCCCTTAGAATTAAATTTTTTGAAATGTTGAAACGGTACCCGCTGAAAACTTTCGTAATGACCTGAAATATCATCAAAAAAATTTTTAGCTTGTTCTAAGAAGGGCAACCCGTGCCGACTTTCGATTTAGTTTTGAGGTGCATTTACAAGGGGAAAATGCATTTTTTTTCATTTTTTTTTAAAATTTAGCTATATAATTACTTTTGCAATTTACTTTAAAAGAATCGAAATGTGTACGTAATTGTCGTTCTAATGCGATATAAAAACCAAAAATTGGTTAAAAAATGTTAAAGTTATTGAAATATCGCCAGGACATTAACGTGTCTCAGGCCACTAGAACAAGAAATGTAGGAACAAAATTTCCATATTTTGAGAAATATTAAAACAAAAGTTTATTCTTACTTAAAATATATCCATATTTACTTATATAAAAGTTTTTATCTTCATAGGATACAGTTAACCTATTCGCAGGTATAACCAAAAAAAATATTTTTTTAACGGCAGTTTCAAAACTCCAATTTCAAATTTTTAAAAATTTTGTTAAACAAATTTCAAGATTTTTTGATCATTACATGGGGATTTATTAACAACATAATAGGGAATAAAAATGTGAAAAAAGTATGTCAATACCTCCTATCGTTTTTCCGTACCTGCGATATAAATTTTTCGATTTTCGAGAGAAACTAATTTTTTGGCCATGTTTTGGCGAATGAACCCAATTTCCTTACTGTTATTAATTTTAAGTAGAATCTGTTCAGAATATTATAGTCCACGTAGTTTAAAATATAGTCTGCAAGTTTTCCTGAAATCGGAAAACGTTAACCCTTAAATCGTGAAGGTCAAAAGTCAAATTTTTCAATATTTGGAATTTTTAATGGAAAGATAGCGAAATATTACATATTTTTGGACCGATTTTGATGAAACTTAAGAAAAATATAAAATGGAGTCTAGTATTTACAATAACAGTACAAAATGGAAATTAACCCCTTGTAAATGCACCACAAAACTAAATCGAAAGTCGGCACGGGTTGCCTTTCTTCATTTTTGGTGGTATTTTAGGTCATTACAAAAGTTTTCAGCGGGTACCGTTTCAACATTTCAAAAAAATTAATTATAAGGAACATTCTAATCTCCATCTTATACGATTTTGTTGCAGTTGCTTTTCCATGTAAGATTGCACTGTCCTAGTTATTGGAGTATCGTGCGTGTCCATGTACGATGTCGCCATAAGATCCAGTCTATTGTTATTTTGCTTTGTATCAGTTTCGTTAAACGGTTGTTGTTCTAGCTAAATAAGTCAGTTAAAAAGACATATCGTAGACAGTCTTACAAAACTTACTCCGATAACACTCTTATATATTACAATAACCACTTTCAAAAGGGCAGTACAAAATAAACTTTTAAAGTGACCCCATTCTAGGTTACTTAGAGACACTAAAGTGACAATTGACTTCACGCTTAAGCAAAAAGAATAAAAACGCTTTAAGTGACTATACTATAGATTACTGTGAGATAGTTAAGTGACAATTGACTTCACGCTACATTACCTGGGATGTATAGAGTTACCAATTGGCTTCTCTCTGCACTACATAGAGCAAACACGTGTCAAGTAATACAGAATATACTGTCTATAAGGAAAACAACTTGCTTAACTGCTGGGAAGATCCATGAACATAATGTCGTGCCACTATGCAAACTATGCTCTTAATAAATTAAATAGTCTTGGTGTGACTTGGTGTAGAAAATTAAAAAGTTTTTGTTCACTTCTTCTGAGTCATATAAGTCACTAATATCAAACTTATTTTATCCACCACAACTTTTACTTACAAGATCATCTGCATACTCGCTGTAGTTGCTATAATTCTTAGCACAATTAAAGAAAACTTTACCCATACTCATGAACATAGCTTTCATAACGCCGTCACCTTCTTCCTGGAAATTGATATGTGTTATTTGTTTTTCACAAGGACCCTTTCCAGCAACTAGAACTGCTGAAGCAGCATGCCATTGAGCTAATTTTTTCAAAACACATTTCGTATGTTCCATATCTAGACCTTCCAGACGATTGGCATTTTTAAAACCACGTGTACACAGATTTTCTAATAAAATATATTGCATTTTACTCGGGAAATTATAAGATTTAGCACCAAATATCACTTCTACCCCGACGTCGGCATAAAGTTTTTCAAATGCTGGTACAATTTCATCATACATGTTCTTCTCTATTTCAAAAATGTCGTGACCTTTCACAATTTCACCCAATTGTTCATTGTCATGACTGACTTTTAACATAAAAGATAGAGATTTTTTGGACGAATCTAATGGAAAAACACAATGTCTTTAAAAATTATTCCTCTTGTTTGTTAGTATTTGAAATTACCTTGCAATTCAACTACAATTTCAACTTTTAGCATATAGGTGGCATAATTTTCTCCTGCTGGCATAGCCGGTTTAACATTAAATTCTATAATATTTTTATAGTTTTCAACATTTTCTAGCAAGATATTTTCGAATAGTTTGGCCTCAATCCATTTTGGTACCAACTCTTTGTTGCTATTTATTGCATTAGTCATCATAAAATTATTTGGTTGAAAATTCTTTAATTTAAATGTGGACACTTCTACACACTCTAATTGTTTATTGAAGACTGTTAGAAACGATTAGAAATAAATTTACGAGTACATGAGCTTTAATTTTGAGAGTTTTGATAGAGGACCTACATAGAAATATAAGTATGAGTAATTATTTAATTGGTTTTTTTTAAATTATTTTTACTGTTTTTAATAAAATAACAAGGGTACACATTTACACGGTTTACTTTATATTTTCCAACCCAACTGTTATTTTGTATTCTCCTGTAATTTGTAAATATATTTTTTATGATTTATTATTAAATTGTACTATCGCTGGACTAGTGTTTATAAAAAAACGACTTTTTAAAAAACCGGTTTGTCGGTTAACCGAAAATTTCTCTTTTTTAGAAAACCGGTTTTTCGGTTAACCGACATTGAGAAAACCGGTTAACCGTCATATATGTGTAGAAAGCTTTAAAATTTGTAGTATTTAGTAGTCTGTAATGGTTAATATTAAATAACATTAATATACAAAAGTGCTAAATCCATTTTATTTTGTAAAAATTTCAAAATTGTTTTCTCTGCCAAATGAAATTAAGTATAAATATGTTACTAAATATATAATACTTGTTTTGTATTATATATTTGTAAATCAATTTTTTAATTAAATATTTGAAATTTTGAAATTTATTATCAACTCGACTTTCTGATATGAAACAGAAAATGTTACAAGTCTCAAATAAGGATATATAAGATGCAAACTCACTTCTTCTTAGCTGTGATTATTTTTCATTATCAGGGCAACCAAAAATATTTTCTAAAAAAAGTGTTTTATGCGCATAAAATATGCACGAAAAAAATAAGCTCTTAAAATATAAAAAATATGCACTTAAAAATTGTTTGTTATTGTTTGATTTCAAAATTTCAATAAAAAAATATATATGAAGTAAATAAAATATTGAGCTCATAAATTAAAATTGGTTATTATAGGATTAAATATCGATTTTAGGGAATTTGGCACTACATGAAAATAGTTAGATTCAATTCATTTTATTATATTTAGCAATAAATTACTATGTGTTTACTTAAGTTTTAAATTTTTTTAACTAAATCTTTGTTTTAGATTTCCGAGTTTCTTAGACAATCATAATCAATTGATTTGTATCATCTTTTAAACTGTTTAATACTTCAAACTTTTTTTAGCATAATATTTTACATTCTCAATCCATGTGTCCCAATGATTATAGGATCCCTACTGAGGATGTACCCAATAAGTTTCTCCAAATGTTTCTATTCAATATAAAGCTTTTTTTATCATTTGAATAATGTTTCAAAAACTCTGTGAATAGCGTGTAATTTTTTAGTAAAAAATTGCAAAAGATTTTGGAGCATTCATCATGTATCTAGATTAACATCTGAATTCGGCTTCTAAAATTTAAATAGAATTATAAAAGAGCCTTACAATAGTGGAATGATTAGTTCTATTTAAGACTGCGGCAATTAAAAAAACTTGTTGTTCAAATTTTATCACTGGGACTCAAAATACCGTGACATTTCATATGTTTCTTCCTTTCTCATCCATTGTATATTTTATCGATATCCACGTATATTCTTTTTTAACGATTTCTTAATAATTTTTTTTACAAGTTGTGTAAATATATTAACGGGTTTTGAACGCAAGATTTTCGATAGATCTTAATATTCTTAACGTCTGTTGAATACTTGTTTAATTTTACATTAGTGGTATACTAATAATGACCAAACATAACTTTCTCAATCTCAAGCTGACTAAAATTCCTAAGAACAAAACCCACTTATGAAGTCAAATTTATTGAAAGAAGGTATGTACATCAAATTCAACTTAATGTTTGGTAAAATCATCACTAAATCTATCATTAATAATTTTTAAGATTTAGCTTAACTTCTAAAATTATGCGAAATTTAATTTTTAGTAGTTTCATTATGTGCAATTTATTCTGAAAAAGTTTTGAAATAATCTCATCGTTCTCTACTATTTAGAATCATTGTAATTCTTAAAATAATTAATATAAAGGGTTGCCACCATATGAATAAAAATTAAAAAAGTTAAAAAAAACTGAATAGCTCGAAAACTAACTGATACATTTCTTCGAAATTCGGCACGATGAAATTACGCAATTGACTAACAAAATGGCGTATAAGCTGTGCAGAAAAAATCTTGCTTGAAAAAGTCGTTAATTTTTCCGTGATCCTAGTGCCACTTTATCGCTAAATTTTTGCAAAAAGTTTGTAAATCATGTTTTGAAACATTACTTAAATCAATTTCACTGATAATAAAATTGTAAAAAGCATCAGCTTTTTTCTTTTTATTTTTTTTTCACAAATGCAAACATTAGAAAGTTCGCTATATTTTAAGCAGAGGCTGTCTGCACGAAAAGGATATAAAATAAAAACCATAAAATAAATTCGGAAATCGTTTAGTAACACTTTTTATTAATTAAAACTGCAGTCCACGGCTAACATTATCAAAAGCTTAAGCGAAGTTTATATTTATGGAAAAAGTTATTAATTTGAGGCTAAATTAGAATTACACGTTTTGTTAACAAAAGCCAAAATATTTTTTTTATTTACTTACTTACTATCCATCTCTTTTCCGTATTATGCACGAATTCCTTCCATTTGTTTAATAACTGATAAAAAACTTTTCAATTTATATCAAAATTACACTTTTTGTGCTTGCAAATGTCAACTTCGACTGCCCATAAATCAGCTGATATTTGTTTTCTACAAAAACCTAATATGCATTTCTTAAATATAATTAATTAATTAAACATATAATTAAATATAATTGAAAATTACATTTTTTGTCGGGAGTTCAAAAAAAAATTTTGAACTCCCGACCTCATGGTTAGATTTATATTTGAGTTGGCTACAAAATAATGAATTCAGGAAGTAGTTAAATTGTAGTTACATTTAAAATTGTAAGTTAAGCTTTTGCTGGGTATTTATGATTTTAACTTTGTATCTGATATTTTAAACTACACCATTTCATGTTGAAATTGAGAAAATATAAATGTATTCGTCACCTGAAATGCAAAAGGACGTAACAAATGCAGCTTTCTATTTTTAAAAATAACGACTTTATTAAAGATAGAAAATCATATTTGCAACCCCAACACTTTTAATTTTATTATGTTTTTTGTTTCTCCTGTAAAATTTTAAAAATAGGCGCTATTGCATTTTAGGTGACGATATAGAGAAAAAACTAATTGAAATTTAGAAATCCAAATTAATATTGAAGATGAGAAATCCAATTCAATAATGAGCAAATAGAAATAATAATTTAGAAAAAAGTTAGTATTGAGGAAGGAAAATTGAAATTAGGAAATGCAAATTAATAATGCGAAAATACAAATGGCAAAATTGCAAAGAAAAGCAAATTAATATTGAACCTAAATAGAAACTAAAAAATCCAATTTTTTATTGAAATAAACCAATTGAGAAAATGAAAATTGAATTTGAGAAAATAGAAAGAACTTGACAATGAGAAATCGAAAATTAAGATTGAGAAATAATATATTTGTGTCAGATTTAATAAATTTTTAATTTCTAGATATTTTCTAAATTTAAATTTGTGTGTTCTTAATATTAATTTGTTATTCAGAAATTCAATTTATATTTTCTCAATATTGTTTGAATATGAAAAAAGTGGGCCATATTGAAAGGCAGATGGACACAACTATGATGGACATTTTATTAAATTTTTTTGGATGGACCTATTTTAAACGTTTTCAGTATCATACATTTCTGATCATGTATATTTGTGTCGAATTTAGGTTTTACAGATTTCATCTTTTAGATACTACTATGCCTTGTTGTTTTCAAACGTCGCACACTGAATTCGATGGTATTCATAGAAGCCGTAGTTTTAAAATATAATAGTTTTTTATTGATGAGTTATTATAAGCACATAAAAACACAACATTTTAGAAAAAAAGGTTAAAAAAAATGTTTTTTAACCCTTTAAGCGCATTATTGTTTTTTGGAAAAAAAGACCTTTGTTCACAATTTATGCTGCAACTTTGGAATGGAAAGTGATGAATTATTGAATAGAATTGGAAATTAACTATTAAAAAAATCAAATTATAAATTTATTGTAAGTATTTTTATTAGTATAAATTTAATTTAAAATCCAATTTTTGTTTTACACAAAATTGTATAAATTTACAAATTTTTTAAAAAAAGTCACAAAAGAGAATATTATAATTTTTTAGTAATGAATAATTATAAATACATAAAATAAATACACAGCATTTTAGAATTTTTTTTAACCCGTTAAGTCCATTATTGTTTTTTTTTTTTAAAAAGGCCTTAGTTCACAATATATGCTGTAACTTTGGAATCGAAATCGATAAATTAATGAATAAAATTGGAAATTAAAGCATACTTAATGTGCTATTAAAAACATCAAATAGTAAATTCAAAAAATGAATATATATTAGTATAAATTTAATTTAAAATCCAATTTTCGTTTTACACAAAATTTTATAAAAATAAAATTTTTCAAAAAAGTCACAAAAGAGAATATTATAATTTTTAAGTAATGAATTATCATAAATCCATAAAAAAACAGCTATTTAGAAAAAAAGTTAAAAAAAAAAATTTAACCCGTTAAGTGCATTATTGTTTTTTGGAAAAAGGACCTTAGCTCACAATTTATGAATGGAAACTTTGGAATGGAAAGCTATAAATTATTGAATACAATTGGAAATTAAAGCATATTTAATGTGCTATTAAAAATATCAAATAATAAATTTATTATATGCATTAATATTAGTATCAATTTAATTTAAATTTTAATTTTTGTTTTTCAGAAAATTTTATAAATGTAAAATTTTTTTCAAAAAAGTCACACAAGAGAATATTATAAATTTTTGTAATGAATAATAATAAATTAAAAAAAAAATGGAAAAAAAAAATTTTAACCTGTTAGGCGTATTTTGTTTTTCGGAAAAATATAATTTTCTCTGTAAGTCTAGTGAGTTTAGTGAAAGAAAAACTGGATAAATTTGCATCCAGTTTTTTTTTTCACTAAACTCAGTAAATGTAAAATTTAATCTGAAAAAATAAAAAAATTTAAAAGTTTTGGGGGAATCTTTGATGTCGTTTTACCTTCTTAATAAAAAATATATTAAAATAATTGTATTATTCTGCATTCTGGAATTCACCACAAATATCCCAATTATCATAAGCTTCATTATAATCATTATTATAATCTTCTTCATCATTAAAATCTTCATCGTTGTTATCATTTACTGGTCTTGTTATGACAATCAGAATTTTAAACAAAACTGAAAATAAAAAAAAAATGGCCAGGCATTGTCTGGACTTTCTTTTTTCTTAAAAATAAGCTGATATCCTATACTATTCTAAAATCTATAAAACTAATTTCAACTATTACTAACTTAATACTTGTGGCCCATTAAATTCGAAAATTATCCCAATTTTGGATCTTTTTTAAAAAAAATTATTAAAAATACACAGAAAAAAAAGACAATAGTTGGTAAGTGATTAAAAAAAATTGTTAATTTTAAGTTCAACTATGTAACAATTTTTTTTAATAATTTATTTTTAAATTGTTATAATAAATTGTTGAAATTTATTTGAATATTGAATAGAAAAAAGGAAAAATTTGTGTCAAATATAAAATATAACAATTTTTCAATTTAAATAAACATCAACGAATAAAATGGAAACTAATAGAAATTTTCGAGAATTGTTAAGGGCTAATGTACAAGGTATGTATATTAATTATGTTGTTGTACGTATCCAGAGAAAAAATTGGACAAATAATCTTTTTACAGAGTTTGAAAGATCGATATAACCTTCCTTTACAAACAATCTTCGACATAATTTTATGGCAGAGATATAGATTCCTTGAATACCATCCGTAGCGTGATGTTGCAGCTTCTGTCCTTGCAAGATTATAATCACCATAGTAAGTATTAAGAACTCTGTAGAAATCATGTATCAATATAAGATGAATAAACTTTTCATACATGTAGGAATATATTCAGGTACTCAAACCGAAGTCTACCTCTGAACCCGTTTTATATCACTCAATCTCAAGAAATCCGGCCAACAAATGAACAAAAACTCCAGTAATAGAAATCGGACGGACTAGTGTATGTGGAATCAGTGTAGTATCAATCGTATTTTTTATAGATTAAACCTTAATAAAATAAACTAGTTCAAACAAACCTTATATTGCTTTTTTTAGTATATAAAGGTCAATCGTAAATCGTAGAAAATGTAAATAACTACTAACAATATAATTTTTTAATATGACGAACATATTGTTAAAGGTGTAGGTAGATAATAGTTGATAGTTAACCTATTATTTGTTCAATAAAACAAATAACGAGTTAAAAATATTTGTTAAGTTTTAACAATTTTTATCAACATAAATATTTTTTATATTTACAATATCGGTTTTTGGTGCCTTTTCAATTAAAACAATAATTGTATTGACGAATTTGATTATTAATATGACAATTGATTTGTTGTAATTTTTTTCTGTGTATATACACATAATTTTTATAAAAAAAAATGTTACTATATACTTAAATATCTGATGTTGAAGGTTCCATTATAAAAGATTTACTTTTAATAGACTTAACACTAACAATAATCACTGAAAAGAAAGTAAACAACTTAGTTGATTTATTTTTACAGCTAGTGATGTAGAATTTTATCTACTTTTACCCTATACCAAAATTTATTATAAAAGCTTTATTTCTAATTTTCAATTAATCGCCACTTTTATACCATTTGAACCCAACGTGCGTCGCACAATTGCTCATTTGCTAAAAATCGGGGCAAAAATTATAACATTTTGTGAATTTGAATTATCACAATGTTGGTAATTGTTAAGGCTGAAGAAAAACAAAAGTCGACAAAAACTTTATTGAAATAAAAAAAAATGTTTTTCCTCATTTACTCATTGTTGGGTATTATATGGTCAAAACGAGCTACTGTGTGTCAAATTTTGATTTTCCAGATCTTCTCATTTATGCCATATTCCAATACGTTCTTCACTCTAGATTGCAAACAAACGGATATATCCAGTATGAACATTTTTAAAAATTTCTGCTCAACCAAAAATATATCTGCAAAATTTCATGTCCGATGATCTAGGGCCTAGCATGGAGGTACCTCAAAAAAGTTAACATTAATTGTTTATTTACACTCTTATAATTTTAACTATATTTAATGCTACAATATGTATGATAAGGCGGAAAATACAAATATAAAAAATAAATAACAAATTACATAATAATAATAATCACTATCGATTGATAAAAGTCTGAAAGATTATCAACGAAAATAAAAAAAATAAATTTTATACTTATTATTAAACATAGCGCTTATTTCTGTATGCCAACAAAAATACTTTTCTACGAAACTTGTATTGAAGACAAACAAATCCTATAGTTTTTGAACAATTTCCTGTATGAATGCTTCTTACATTATATAGCAACGAGTCCTTAAAAACACATAGCTCCGCGATTTTTCAACCAAGGCAACAACGCTTCCACATGTTTGCGATAACGATCGTTGGAATACATCAATTTCTTAAAAGCCAAACCTGCATCCGAATCACCAATGAAATTCTCCAAATTGGCAGTATCTGTTGGTTCTAAAAGTACAGCTGCCATAACACCAGTAACTGTAGAAAAGCCCCAAATGCCATATTTGTACATCATTGTATGTAATTCCGTTAATGAGGGAATTTTTTTGGTGTAATTCAACAATTTAAGATTCTCCACCAGCTGATCATGATAGAATTTGATAAAGTAATCGAATTGTTTTATTTTGATTTCATATTTTGTCGACGATAGCAGAAAATAGAATAAATCTTGAGCAGGTGAACCATATTTAGACATTTGGAAATCAATTAAATATGTTTCCTTGATTTTACCGAAGGCATCATACTGAAACATGACATTATTCGACCAGCAATCGCCATGATTAAGAACATTAAATTCGTTTGGATTAGGTTTTGCCGCTTTGTAGAATGCATCAATCATTGTGGTGTTGGTAGAGATCTGAAAATAAAAATATATTGAAAATCAATCGTTCGATCTATTTAATATTTAATCAAAGTCATAAACCTCTAGCTTATAATACTAATATCAACTTACAAGATCATCTGCATACTCATTATAGTTGCTGTAGTTTTTAGCACAACTATTGAAAATTTGTCCCATGCCCTCAAACATAGCCTTCATAACATCTTTGCCTTCTTCTTGAAAATAACCTTCTATATATTTCTGCTCAAATGGTCCCTTAGTTTCAACAAGTACTGCTGAAGCCGCATGCCATTGGGCCAACTTTTTTAAAACACATTTTGTATGATCCATATCAAGACCCTCCAGACGATTAGCATTTTTAAAACCACGCGTACATAAATTTTCCAATAAAATATACTGTTCTTTACTGGGTAGATCATAGGATTTGGCACCAAAATTCACTTCTATTCCAACATCAGCATATAGTTTCTCAAATGCTGGAACAATTTCCTCATACATGCACTTCTCAATATCAAATATGTCGTGACCTTTCATCATTTCACGTATTTGTTCATTGTCATGATTCACTTTTAACATAAAACTTACAGCTTTTGTAGACAAATCTAAATAAATTGTATTATATTAGTATGTTTGTTACTGTAATAATTTTTGCTATTATTTTACTTTTCAATTCAACTTCAATTTCCACTTTCAACATAACTGTGGCATAATTTTCTCCCGCTGCCATGCCAGGTTTAACAATAAATTCCTTAATTTTTTGATAGTTTTCAATATTTTTTTCTAAGACATTTTCAAAAAGTTTAGCTTCAATCCACTTTGGTACTGAAGCATGAGTGCCATTTGTTTCTCCTGTCATCGTAATATTTTTTTTACGCTAATAATTTTTTTAATTTAGATTTGAGTTGTTCTAGACACTCTCAGTGTTTCTTTAATACTGCTGCAATTGCTAGAGAATATTCTTACTTAAATATATGTATGGTGTTGTGTTCAGATAGGAGAACGTAACTGCGAGTATTATTTAATTTATCAATTTATTTCGAAATTATTTATACATTGGCTAATAGTATATTTATTGTTTAGTCATTGTGTTTTAGCTGATTTAAATTTTTTGTTTTATTAGCTATTGCTAATATCAACAGACATTTTATAATATCTATTGTAATAATTTTGATAAAGATCCATTTAGACGCTTAAAATTTAAATTAGTTAAATTTTTACAAATCTCACAAAATATCTGTTAATTAATATCAACGTAAAATTGAATAAAAATAAACTTTAATTATATTTAATTATTTGTATCAATTTACTCAGAGAAAATACATATGTATGGTCGCATTTTTTTCCAGTTCAGTTAATGATGGCAAACAACATCAATAACATTGAGAAATCGGTTGGAATCATTGTCTCATCTTAAACCAAATACCTGTAATTAGTTAATCCTTAGCTGCAAGCTGCAATGAAAAGCTTTCTTCATGAATATTACACAGAAACAATGAATTCATAATTGGATTAAATTTGCGATAAAATTTCAAATACTATAAAAATAACAGTGCTAACAGTTATATCTTCCCTATAAAAAGTTACAAGCTTCTTGAAACATGTAAAAATGGTCGTATTTTTTACATTTTTTCCAAAACACATTTTGCATGGAATATTTAAAAAAACGTCGAAATTGCTCAAAACGTGGCAAGGTTTGTGGAGCTCCTGATGAATAAATATAAGTTTTTTGTATAATTAGTTCATATTGGTGAAAATCTTAGGACTTAAGGCTTAACAGTTTAGCGAAAAGTAATAATTTTACGATTTTTTCGGACGTCATTTACCTTAGAAACTAAAAAATGTCCATGAACAAAAATATGAAATTTGATTTAACAAGATTTGAAAATAATGTATATCCAAATATCCTTAAATCAATAGCATTATAATTTTTGAAATTTTTTATTTTTAAATACCTAAAACGGAGAAAATGTGTTCCAGAAACTGAGTTTTTTTTAGAATAGTGTCGAATGTGACTTTATTTACCACGTGATAGTAAAACAAGTAAGAGTACTATATTCGGCCGTGCCGAATCTTAAATACCCTCCACCTAAATATGATGGTATAACAACTGAAAAAATATAACAATTGTTAGAAAGACTAGTTTACGCAGAACCTATTTTATTTCAAATATACAAAAAATTTTATCTAGTTCTGAAATTTATAATTGAAATTCCTATTAGAACAATTTATATACTTAATAATTAGTTATTACGTTTGGATCAACATTTTTCCTTTTTAACCTCAAGTGAAGAAACAGAGTATAAAAAAGGGTATACAAATATATTTAGACAAATTTCAAAATATTTGGTTGTGGGACTTATGTGGGAGCTATGAACTATTATGATTCGATTGTCATAAAATATTTTTACGTGACTTTTATGTATTTATATGAGAGCTGTGGCCAATTATGGACCAATATTCACAAAATTCAGTATTATGATTTTTGAATACAAATTACTGATCTGTGTACTATTTTGGTTTAATATATTAATGCTATGACCTATTATGGTCCTAAGTATTTAAGGGTTATTTTTGTAGAATTTCAAGAGTGGACCGAATTATGGGAGCTATGCCGAATTATGGACCACTATTTAAAAAATCTTGTAGTACGATTCTTGGATACAAATTACTGATCGGTGTAAAATTTTGGTTCAGTATAGATTTTTTTTGGATATTTGTGCATGTTAATGTGTTTTCCTGAAGTTGTTCTTATATGGAGGTTATGACCAATTATGGGCCTATCATCATAAAATTTGGAACATCAATTTTTGTATATATTGAATAAATTTGTTTTGAATTTCAACCTGATAACTATATTTGTAAAAAATTTATGAGGATTTTAGTGATTTTCGGGAGTGGACCTTATATAGGAGCTATGGTTAAATATGGAGCGATATTCACAAAATCCAGAAATATGATTACTGGATACAAATTATTGATCTTTGCGTTATTTCATTTTGATATCAATATGTTTTTAATATTTTTTAAGGTTAATAACTTTTTTCGGAAATGGGCCTTATAGGGGAGCTGTGACCAATTATCGGCCAATCTGCATAAAATTTGGTACAGTGATATCTATATATAGGAGTATAATTTTTGTCGAATTTTAGCATGATAAATGTATTTATAAGAGATTTATGAGTAGTTAACTGATTTTTGGAAGTGGACCTTATATGGGAGCTATGGTCAAATATGGACCGATATTCACAAAATCTAGTAGTATGATTTCTAAATATAAATATACGGATGTGTGTGAAATTTTGTTTTGATATTGATATTTTTTAGGTATTTATGTAGGTTATTGTATTTTTCGGAAGTGGTCCTTATATGGGAGCTATAACCAATTATCGGCCGATCTTCAAAAGTAACGAGTGCAAAATTTTATGATATTAGCTGCAATATATTTACAAAAAATGTCCAAAAATATGTGAAAATTATCAATTTTTTTTTGAGGTTGTCCCACTTTTTAATTCATAACTTTGGTTCGACTGTACCGATTTCGCTGACTTTCAATACCAAACTGCTTAGGACAATAATAAACATTTTTCTTGCAACTCTACTAAGTTTGTTTGCGTATTTTGGACGTGAGCGTGTTTTACACAGACGGACAGACAGACGGATCAATAATATATATACTTTGTTGGGTCTCAGATGAATATTTCTCAATGTTACACACGGAATGACAAACTTATATATACCCTCATTCACCACTTATGGTGGTGGAGGGTATAATAACGCTATAAAAACTTGGAGCTATTTAGAATTTTTTACTCAAACCTAAATTTTTTTTTTTAAATTGGCAATGTTTTGAAAGTTGTGGGGGCGACTAGGTCCGCTTAAGTGAGCGAAGTTTTACTTTACATGCTTTTCCATTAGGTTCTCTTTTCGGATCATGTACAAATTTTATATAATCCCGAAGTAAATTTATAGGGACTTTTTGGGAAAAAACGTAAAATATACGGCCATTTTTACATATTCCAAATTTTGATGCATGTAACTTTTTATAGGTACGAGATAACTGCTAGCTAGTTGTTTTGATTGTATTCAGAATATTATAGCAAACATAGCTTTTATGTTTAAAACAAATTTCGAACCTCCATATATCTAAAAAAACAAAAAATAAAAGATCGAGCAGGATTAAAAAAAATAAATAAAACTAAATATCTCTTGAACTAAAAGAGATAATTTACATATAGGGGATTTCATGTCAAGTGAACCAACTTTTAAAATCGATGTCTTTCGATCGGGATGAAATTTACATCATTTCCACTCGCATCCCACCAAGAGACCAAAAAGCTCTTAAGCTTTCTTTTGAGCAAACAAAAATTTTGAAAAAAGGGCCCATTTTGAAAAAAAAAATATATTTTTCCAAAAAAAAATCAAAAATTGTATATCTTGAGTTACAAAACATTTATATATCCCACTCGCCTCCCACTAAGCGACAAAATAAGTCTTAAAAGAATAGAAAAAAAATTTAAAAAGAGCCCATTTTGGAAAAAATAGCTTTTGTAAAAAAAGTCAAAAATTTCATGTTTTGAGTTACAAAACATTTATTTTGATAGATATCGTACTCGCATCTCACTAAGCGACCAAATAGGTCTTCAAGGAAAATATCTAAGCTTTCTTTTGTGCAAAAAAAATTTAAAAAATGGGTCCATTTTGAAAAAAAAAGTCAAAGTATTTGATTATGTAAAAAAAGTCAAAAAATTTATGTTTTGAGTTACAAAACATTTATTTTGATAGATATCGAACACGCTCACTAAGCGACCAAATAGATTTTCAAGGAAAATGTCTAAGCTTTATTTTAAGAAAAAAGGCCCATTTAAAAAAAAGTCAAAAAAGTTTTTGATTTCGGAAAAAAAATATTAAAATTTTTTTTTAAAATATTTTTTTTCGAAAAATTTAAGAAATAGCTATCTAAACTATTTAGAACACATTTTGCTAAGAACAATAGGTAATACATGGATGCGTAAATTAACATGTTTGGCCAAAATGTAAAATTTTTACCCCCTCTAACTCAGAGAATTCTTGACCGATCTTGTTGAAAAATTGTGTCTGAACTTTGGTGTCAATTTCATCCCGATCGGAAGATATAGATTTTAAAAGTTGGTTCACTTGACATGAAATGCCCCATATATATTCATGTTTTTTGTAAATCTCCTTAAGGGCGATTTATATTTTAAATTTCAGCTCATTCGGATCATGCTTGAATTTTTGGGGCTTTTTTAAAAAATGTGAGACCCGAGGCGGCGTGTAATTTTGCTAATTATGCGTAAAGAGCTTTATTTATAACTTTGGTGACCCCAACTCAAATTTTGCGGCAAAAATGTTCGTAAAATATTTTAATCCTTAAATGACCCCTAAAGAAAGGAGATAGAGGGTTAAGATCTTCCACAAAAATTATCCCCATAAAATTCCACAATATAACTCTGACAATAAAAATTATCTCAGACATTAACTTACAATATTTTTTCCAGTTAGTATAATGCTCTCTTCGATCAAAATAGTCTATTCTACAAAAATGATCTACTCAACATGGCCTTTCAGAATTATAGGGTCGCTATTTTGTTCCAAAAATGCTGTTGGACAGTGTAATTATTATAATTTGTTTCCTCATTACAGGTTATGATGGCAGTTAAAGACAAATGATTAGAAATTAATAGATACATGTGTTCACGATTTGTTTATTTTCAGTATAAAGTGGACGCAATAAAACAACTTATTTACTACAACTATATAATAAATAACAACAACAATTATTATCTATTGATAAAATTCTAAACGATTAAAAAGCACAATCATAACAATGACGACATTGAACTTAAACATTAGTAAAAATGAAACTCATTTAATAAATTAAAAACTACTACTTATACACATAGCACCACGATTTTTTAACCAAGGCAACAACGCTTCCACATGCTTGCGATAACGTTCATTTGAATACATCAATTTCTTAAAAGCCAAACCTGCATCCGAATCCCCAATGAAGTTCTCCAAATTGGCAGTATTTGTGGGTTCTAAAAGTACAGCCGCCATAACTCCAGTAATGGTCGAATAACCCCAAACACCATATTTGAACAGCATTTTGTGTAATTCAGTTAAAGATAGAATTTGTTTGCTATAATTCAACAACTTAAGATGTTCGACCAGATTGTCATGATAGAATTTTATAAAATAATCGAAATGTTTAATTTTGATTTCATAGTTCGTCGACGATAATAGGAAATAGTATAAATCTTGAGCTGGTGTACCATATTTTGACATTTGGAAATCAATTAAATAAGTTTCTTTGATCTTGCCAAAAGCATCGTATTGGAACATGACATTGTTCGACCAACAGTCGCCATGATTTAAAACATTAAATTCATTTGGATTGGGTTTAGACGTGGCGTACAACTCATCAAACATTTTGCTGTTAAAAGAGTTCTGAAAAAATATGGATACAATTAATAAAATAGAATCAATAACGTTAAAATAAAATCTTTATACTTTTAAAAGTTGTAACCCATTTTAACTAATACTTACAATATCATCTGCATATTCATTATAGTTGCTGTAGTTTTTAGCACAATCAATAAAATTTTGTCCCATTCCCTCGAATATATGTTTCATAATATCTTTGCCTTCTTCATGGAAATAACCCTTTATATATTTATCTTCAAGTGGACCTTTATCTGCAACAAGTACCGCTGAAGCAGCATGCCACTGAGCCAACCTTATCAGAACACATTCTGTGTGTTCCATATCCAGACCCTCCAGGCGATTAGCATTTCTAAAGCCACGTGGACATAAATTTTCCAATAAAATATATTGTTTATTTATGGATAAATTATAGGATTTGGCACCAAAATTCACTTCTACTCCAACGTCAGCATACAGTTTTTCAAATGCTGGTACAATTTCATCATACATGCTCTTTTCCATATCGAATACATCGTGACCTTTCATCATTTCTAGTAGTTGTTCATTATCATGATTGACTTTCAGCATAAAACTTTGAGATTTTGTGGACAAATCTAAAATAAATTTATTTATATAGGGGCTTGTTCTTATTTCTGTAATAATTTCAATACCAACCTTTCAATTCAACTTCAATTTCCACTTTTAACATAACTGTGGCATAATTTTCTCCAGCTGCAATGCCGGGTTTAACTATAAATTCTTTGATGCTGTTATAGTTTTCAACATTATCTTCTAAGAGTTTTTCAAAAAGTTTGGGCTCGATCCACTTTGGTATGGTAGTATGAGTACCGTTGCTTTCACTAGTCATTGTATAATATTTTCAACAACAATTTTTATTATTTAAATGTGTCTCTCACTGTCTACACACTTTCAAAGTTGCTTTAGGACTGTTGGGGTTTTTGAAATATAATCTAGGTATATCTAATTTGTTTTGGCAATATTCACCGAAGACATTGCTTAATTTATCAACAAATTTTGAAATTCTTTGTAGTTAAAAACATTAATTTACTTCCATATCTATGTGTTTACGTTTTTATTTATGTATTGATAATGAAGGTTTTTTTGTTAGCTTTTTTTAATCATAGATGACAACTAGATAGGTAACTGAGAGCATAGAGAATAGATATAGAGCGGAAACTCTACTGTCAAAGACCTAACTCAGTTGTCAGAAACCTAAGTGGTGAGAATGTATTTGTAGAAAAAACTATGTGAAAACAAAAACAACACTCGTATGTGTGATTATTTTGAGTAATTTTTTCGTTCGAATTTTTTTCTAGTTTCCGCTCTATGTTTCTCTATGACTGAGAGCATGAAACCTATGTTTATTGTTAAAAACCTAATTCAGTAGAGTGCATTGACATGTGTTTTGTTATTGTATCACCTGTAAGTGTAAAAAGAGAGTAATTTTGTATAATTTTTCATTGTAGAATTAGCAAGGTACAATTATTAGAAAGTATGTTCTCGATTATACATTCCCTATAACGTCAAACAAAAGAAAATTAAAAAATATAAAAAGGAAATGCCAAAAAAAATAATTGAATTTAAATTTTTATTACAAAAATTTACTAACAATTGAAGAAAAACTATATTTTTTTAATAAGTGTGTATAATTTCATTTAAAACGTAACAAATTTTAAAAATATCGCGGTTACAAATTAAAAAAAAGTTAAGTGATTAAATACATAGTTTGACGTTTAAGGGGTGAACATTGGAAACTCTCTCTAATAATTGTACCTGGTAACTGATTGTACCATAGTAGAAAAATAGAAGGTAGTTTCATTCTCTCTTTATTTTTTAAAATTCTACGTCTGACATGCTTAAGGATTTTGGGAATACATAATTTTCATTAATTTGAAAATTATTAAAAAAATTTAAAAAATATTTACCCAACAACAACAACAGTTTATGGATATATGTAAAGCTTGCGAAGAAGATTTGCCAAAATAGCCAATGGTGTGCTCCGACCATTTAGTTAAAAGTAATATTTCAGTTAAAACAAAGCGTGTGAGATTGGATATGAATGCTGTCCCAATGAACACAAAGTAACTTCAAAATACTATTTATTATGTAAACATATTTTGGTATATATATCACCGATTATTACCGATCATAATCCATTAACTATGCACACTGGAGTAGAATCGAAATTATTTGAAAATAAATCTCGTATTTCTAAACGGCGTACCCAAGGAATATTCGAGTTTAAGATTTGAAAATGAACCCCACAAATACTTCAATGGCGGCTCTATGGGACCCAAAGTAGGGCACCTTCGACATGTAAATTTGTTAAACGCGTGCCATTTTTTGTTTTCCATCCGATTTCAAAGACTTTTTATATTTTCTGAGAGTGCTCGGCTAGATCTTCAAAATACATTCTTCCGTGTGCTACATGTCTCTTATAATTAAAGCTCCATTTAAAAGATATAAAATATTTACATAGTAATAAAAAAATGAAGAAAATGCATACATATAAAAATAGTCATCGTGTTTTAATAAGTGATCGAACGTTAGGAATTGAATCAATAACTCCCAACACAACATAATACATTTTTATTTAAATAATAAATTAAATTACACATTTTTTGTAAAAAAATTCTCGAAAATCATAATCATTTTTTGGAATGTGGCAACGCTTTTTATAATGCTCACAAAAAAAGGAAACTTCAAAAAACCTTATTTAAAAAAAAAAAATTTGATTGAAACTACCTTCTATATTTTTATCATGGATTGTACCATGTAATTTTTTTCATTAATATGTTCTCTCTTTTCGTTCTATGTATTTATACTATGTTTTCAATGTTCTGTAAATATGATTTTTTCACAACATAAATTAATAACATAATAATAATAATATTTGTTTTAAAATGGGTAATATCGATCCATTATTTCACCTAGCCCCCATACAAATGTCCCACGGAATACTGTTTGAGAAGTCATAAATATGTTGATTATACGGCAATTCTAATATAATGTTGCAAAAATTAGTTCTAAGTTATGAAATTGGACGCAAACATGTTTTATATGAGAATAAATCTTTCTACCAATTTTTGTGACGATCGGTCCATAATTGACCCCCATTTCAAATTCTGTATAGTTCGGACCATAACTGATACAAGTCCCCATAGAAGGTAAAAACTATTAAAAAATTTACCTTTAAGCAAAGAATATAGTCATCGATATTTGGATGAATGTTAACTAATACGCATATTTTTGATGATATTTCTATAACAAATTCACAAAAAAGATATTTATCGGTACAATATATTGCGCATTGACGACTAAATATATTATTTTTATTAGAAATAGATATAATATGGATATAAATATATATTTTGAAGTAAAAAATATAACAAAATATGCATTATCAATAAAATATGCAAAAATATCCTTTATAATTCGGTTCAAATAAGCAAAATAAGTGAGTATCTGTTAATAAAACTATTTGAACTATGTTTATTGTTTTGTCATAAAATAGTACTTTTTTTGTTTAAAACACAACAACAACTATTATAATATATTAGGACTTTATGACAATATGACTAATAGAATAAATACCCCTATTGTATTTACACATTCCTATGCATGCATTTGCATATGAATCCGCCACATGCTTTAATTAATCTTGAAAATAAACCACACAGAGAAAACAGATTCGTGATAGCAACCGAATTTGTTGCCAATCGAATGATTCTATCTTAGTGACCGAATTTTACAGCTGTGGCTACAAAATTTTGGAAGTGGTAACTAAAGTTTGGTTGCCTCTACTGAAATTCTTCTTTATCAACTGACTTTCTGTTGTTAGAACTGAAAAATTCTATGTGTGTAACCGAATCATTCGATTGGCAACAAATTCTGTTGCTATCACGAATCTGTTTTCTCTGTGCACACACTTTTACAGAAACATTGCTGACAAACTAGAATACCATGACTAGCAACCAATATTTGAAATACACTACATTATATTATTGAAGAGTGTATTATGCGTTTGTGCTGATGTTTGCAACACCCAAAAATAAAGAATACCGTTTAACTTTTTTGAGTAAATTTGAGGATAATTCAATGGTAAATACATGGGCATTCTTCCGTGAGAATCTAACTATATCATGTCAATATAGTCTTAAAATTCAGGGTTAATACTTTGATACGATAAAAATGGAATTGCAAAATCTTTCAGGTGATGGGTTGAAAAAAACACTTATTTTTTTCAACCCATAGTAATTCTTGTAAATAATACTTTTATAAATATTTTATATTACCACTAAATTACCGATATAATCGTAAATACCGTTACATGTCACATTATTCTTAATTTTTGCAAACTTTTAATTCTTAATTACATCGAATTTGCCGTTACCGCTAAGCTACCGTTTATAATCAGTAGTCAAAATTGATATCAACAAACCATTCATCTAGTCATTTATAGAAATAACAAGTCCGATTTTACGAACGTAATAATAGATCTGTTCATTTACTTTCCCAGTAAATACTTGCAACGAAAGAATAAAATCAAAATTTACAAAATTACTCTCTTAAATTCTCAAAAATAGTAAAAAGTAAATGAACGATTTTCCGGTAACAATTGTTTTATACACACAATTTTCTTATTTTATACCTTTTAAAATGTATATATACTCACATTTTCTTCAATTTTATTGAAAATTCTTTTTTTTTTACATTCTTTCACCACAAAAATAATATTGTAAATAAATAAACAATAACACAAAACATATGAAATATAAGATGCTAACTATTACGAGTTCAAAATAGAACTTGTAATAGTTTGCAACGAGAGAACATTCTCTAAAATTTGATTTTTTCTCTACTTGTAAGTTTTTGGAGTTAATGAACGCTTTTCCTGTAACAATTGTTAAAACTTTTAGTTATTGAACATAGCTAATATAACCATTAATTTTTCCAATTGAGTTGAATTTTTCGTTTAAAAAAGTTTGCATGAACACTTACAAAAATAACGACAAAGCAAATAGACATGGTACATGAACGTATATTCGAATTCGATTATACGAGCTTTGACAGTTAAAGAACATTGTAGAAAGTTTACCAGAGATGGCGTGTGTGTTCGAAAGCTCTAGAATATACGAGCTTTGACAGTTAAAGAACAATCTAGAGTGCAGATGGCAGTGTTATAAATAGTGGCAGAGGTTGCAGTCGTGAGTCAGTTTATCAGAGACGCTATTCGAATAAACATCAACTGCCTTAAAGTGTGCTGTATTTTTCAAGTGAATTCGTGTACATTATAAAGTGTGTCTGTATTTCTACGAATTTATTTATAAACGTGTATAAAAAAAACATTGAGTGACTATTTAATTCTGTGGTTGTTGTACATTTTAAATAAATAAAGAGTTGTTACAATTTTTAAACTACTAAACGGCTTTTATTTGCAATCAAAAGTATCCGGTTTATTTAAAGGAAATAAACCAACGTTTTGAAAAGCTTAAAACGTAACAGTATAATAAACAAAGTATAAACCACATTTTATATATCACTGGAAAGGATAATTTGTAACTGTATTGTAATATACAAAATAAATAATTGATATAAAAATAACACAAAAAAGGAAATAATTTTAAATAAAACAACTTTTTAATCTCCCATGACAAAATTTGTTTTTTACATCCACTACGAATTTATATTGAATTCGTCAAAATTGTACGTTAGGGCTATAACCAAATTTTGGCCCTAGCACCATGCGATGACAAATGTTGTGTTATTTACAATAAAGAAGTGGCTACTTAAACGTCCCCTGTTATCAAAATAGAAAAAGATTTTCATATGTTTTTAACAACAAATCTACCATTTTTCTACAATGAATTACAAGTCATTATGTATAGTTTAAAAAGGTGTAGACACAATGAAAAAAGAAGCTAGAGAAAAAATGTTGCACAAATATCTAGAAAATACGACTTTGTTGGGTTATAAGATAGCCAAAATCTGATTTTCGGCAGACATCAGATTAAAAATTTTACGTTTCGGCTGCTCGAGGTTGTGTGGCCTTTAAATATGAATACGTAAAATTGAACAAAAATATTAATTTGGCAAGAAATCCGTAGCTGCGGTTTGAAGACTCAAGCTTTTCAGAAATGTTTAACAAATGACATCAGAATTATATATAAAAAGGATTTTAAGTGGCTACTTCTTTAAAAAAAATTTCCGGTAATTTTGGAATAAAAACCTCACCCACAAAATAAATTTCGTCATTTTTTTTTTAAATTTTTTCACTTTTTATTTTTTTATAGTAAAAAAGCAGATTTTTTCCAGATACCGCAAATTTTAAATAGAGTCTAGCCAGGTTAATATATTGATGAAAAAAAAAACAATTTACCGCGTTTTGTGGGTGAACTTTTTTGAAAACCGTGAATAAGTAATACCGATTTTGATATTTGGAAAAAAATGTGAAAAAAGTTATAGCCCTATTGTACATGTACCTACTAGGGTGTTCTTTCGAGTAATGATAGTTCGATTAATCGAATATTTTCTTACGAATAATTATATGAACAATTTAAAAATTACCATTTTCGAATAACGAATAATTCGAACAATTTTATGTAGAATAATCGAATAAATGTACATATATTTAAGTTTATTCAATTGCTTAAAATTTTTCATAATTCCAAATTTAAATAAGTAATAATGACAAATAACTACAATTCGAAAAACAAGTCTTTCAAAATGTTTAATTAAGGACTTGTACTAATGAAAATAAAAGGTACGTAATAAAATATTTATTATTTAGTAAAAAAAGGCTGAATGATTTTAGAATTGATTTCGAAGCAGAAATTTTAGGGTCTAAACATGACCCGGTGGCCGTGGTGTGAACATATGCTGGCGAAATATTAGCACAATCTCAATTAACGATCAAATTATTAACTTAGATTATAGTGGTGTTGAATGTGATGGCGAATGTGATTTTGAAACGGTCGCCGAAAGTGATATTGAGAATGACATTTACAATGATGTGATTACGTTAAAATATATATAAGTGATTTTATTAACCGGTGATCGAATGATATCAAACTTCTGACAGATTTGTGTAATTCCCTAAGACCACTTGATTAAGCAAAGATTCGGTAACATTAATAGAGCTTGAGGGTATAATAATTTAGAAAAATTTAATAATTCATTAACTAAAGAATTTAAAACCCATACTAATGAACGACATAAAAAAGTTCTTAATAAGATTATATTGTACTTGAATTCAGGTTCATGCCCAACTTGTTAAAGCATAGCTCCAAAACGGAAACTGAATAGTTTGCTAGTCAATTGTTTTGTAGATTGTTCGGGAGAGAATCTGATTAGAATATTTCTGATGAAAATTTAATTTTGTTTTCGAATTTTTTTACATTATCAATAGAATTGTAAATTTTAAAGTTATTTTTTGTTTTTCTTTAATAATAAAATATTAAAAAATCTACAAGGAAACTTCATTCTTTACTTTTTTAAAAAATTTAAATTATGCGAATAATTCGACAAATTAAAATCTCTTATTCAAATTATTCGTTTTAATCGAACAAGAGAAAAATCGAATAATTTGAATACCCTACCTATATAGGAAATTTTGGTACCATTTTGATAAGCTTAAAATGCCCTTTCATCGTGCATGTTTAGAAAAACTAAAATCCTTTTTTTAATTTTTTTAATGAGATTGTGGGTTTTTGGAACAATTCTTAAGGATTCCAAAAACATCAATTGTATTAATTTTTAATGTAGAATCGACTGGTGAAATTAGATTTGCAATATATTCAACCGTTTTTGCTCTACAGAAAAATGTGCTCAAAATCCGCGTCTTTAGGTGCGTTGAACCACCACAAGAAGTGAAAATTTTCCAAAAAAGGACGCCATTATTTTTATTTATGCAGAAACCTTAAGAAAAATTATGATACCCGAAAAACAAATGAAGTGACCTGGTCACAAACGAACTATAATATCTATACATACATAAGTGCACATAACTTTTAAACTATACAATGTACATCATTAAATTTGGTTTTATTTTTACAATTTTTTACAAATATATAAACGATTTTGTTATGCGTAATAGTAAGCAGAGTTATTTCTATGTTTGTACATATTTTCTATTAAAATAAATTAAAAAAAATTGAAATGATTCACTGTGGTAACAAAACATTCACTACTATTTAAGTGCAAGTTACATTTAAAACAAAAATGTATAATACACGAAACATGTTGTCTGGAGAAACTATAATTGAAACATTTTTAAAATTAAATTAATTATTTTTACAAATCAATCGAAAACACCACGATTTTGTAACCAAGGAAGTATAGCTTCCGCATGTTTGCGATAACGATCATTTGAAAACATCGACTTCTTAAATGCCAAGCCCTCTTCCGAATCTCCAAGGAAATTTTCTAACTTGGCAGTATTTGTAGGATCTAACAGTACTGCTCCCATAACACCAGTTAACGTTGTATAGCCCCAAATGCCGTATTTCAACAACATTCTATGTAATTCCTTTAATGAGGGAATTTGTTTGCTGTACTTTAACAATCTAAGATTTTCCACCAGTTTATCGTGATAAAATTTAATGAAATAATCAAATTGTTGTATTTTGTTTTCATATTTAGTTGATGATAAGAGGAAGTAGAATAAATCTTGAGCAGGTGTACCATACTTTGACATTTGGAAATCAATCAAATAAGTTTGCTGGATTTTGCCGATAGCATCGTACTGGAACATGACATTGTTTGACCAACAATCCCCATGATTTAGAACATTAAATTCAATTGGATGGGGCTTAGCTATTTCAAATAATTCATCAACCATTCTGTTGTTGAAAGAGTTCTGAAAATATAATAAATATTTCAATTTAATATTTGTACCGATGGTAGCCGACATTTTATAATACTTACTAGATCATCCGCATACTCATTATAGTTGCAATAGTTTTTAGCACAATCAATGAAAACTTGTCCCATTCCCTCAAACATAGTCTTCATAGCGTCTTTGCCTTCTTCTTGGAAATATCCCTCTATATATTTCTTCTCGAATGGTCCTTTAACTTCAGCAAGTACTGCTGAAGCAGCATGCCATTGAGCCAACTTTTCCAAGACACATTTTGTATGCTCCAGATCGAGACCCTCCAGACGATTTGCATTCTTAAAACCACGTGGACATAAGTTTTCCAATAAAATATACTGTTCTTTAATTGGTAAATCATAGGATTTGGCACCAAAATTCACTTCTACTCCAACGTCAGCGTACAATTTTTCAAATGCTGGCAAAATTTTATCATACATGCACTTCTCAATATCAAATACATCGTAATCTTTCATCATTTCACCTATTTGCTCATTGTCATGATTCACTTTTAACATAAAACATTGAGATGCTGTGGTCGAATCTAGAAATATATTCATGTTGTCTATAGTAATATTTTTTTATTTTTATGATATTTCTCTTACTTACCTTTCAGTTCAACTTCAATTTCCACTTTTAACAAAACTGAGGCATAATTTTCTCCTGCTGCAATGCCAGGTTTAACAATAAATTCTTTAATGTTCTTATAGTTTTCAACAGTTTCTTCTAAAAGTTGTTCAAATAGTTTAGCCCCGATCCATTTCGGTACGGATGCATGAGTGTCATTGGTAGTACTAGTCATCGTACAATTGTTCAATGAAGTTTTTTTTATTTCTAAAGTTAAATATCACTACTTCTATCCACTCTTAGTGTTTCTTAAATACTGTTAGAGTATTTGATAAACAATCTCACTTTATTTTTTTAGATTGACTATGTTCACGTTGGTTAATTAGTCAGCATAAATATTTAAAAAATTGTTCATACATGAACAATTAAAATTAATTTTACTTTGTCATTGTGTCTTAGTTAATTTGGATTTCCTTTAAAGTAAGTTATTGATAGTATGATAAGAGTTGACAAAATATTAAAATTAAAATATGTTCTCTTAAGTAATATGAGCTCTACTCTTTTTTAGATAAGTTCTATATAAATTTTGGCTTAAGAGGAGTAAACTATTTAATAGCAACTACTTTGCACAAATTAGATTTATACTTAAATGACAAAATCTTTAATTTTTAAATAAGAAAAAAAAATATAGTTCAAAGCTGTTAAAATTAATTTACGTATGATAGCAATAAACAATTTAGAGTGTTATATTCGGATGAGCCGAATCTTATAAATTTTGTGCATTTATTTTATTGATTTTAGTAACTAATTTAAATTTTTTGGGAAAAGATTTCCTGATGATCTGACCTAAGCAACCAGTGAAATGCGCATAGGAACTAGCTTTTCCCCCAAACAATAAATAAAAACTAAAAATTATTTAAAACAAGTAAGAGAGCTATATTCGACTGTGCCGAATCGTATATACCTTTCACCAAATTATACTTATAATTTTAAATATTTTTAGGTAAACAAAATTTTTTGGAAAAAATTTTTTTTGAATTGTTTTTTAAATTTTAAAATTTTTTTTTTGTTTTTTTATTTTTTTTTAATATTTAGCGAAAAAAAACTTTTTTCGATTTTGACCCATTGTAGGTCCAAGTTACTATGGTGTTATATACGTCATTGCAAAAGTCTTTGAAATATCTATCATTTGATATCCATATTGTCTATATTAATGACTTAGTAATCTACATATAGGTAAAGCCATTATATCTCAGCCATTGTGGATTTTCTCGATTTTAAATAGCCGAAGGAATTACGGAGATATTGATGTATGAATCGTGTATGTAAGTTATTTGGGGATTTCAACAGACAGACAGACGGACATGGCTTAATCGACTCCGCCATCTATAAGGCTCCAGAATATACATATCGTCACCTAAAATGCAAAACAACGTATCATCAAACAATTCGAAATTGATTTTATTATTGATTACGATTCACTACATCATAGTACATATGTGTAAAAAGTTTTAAACTTTTACTATCAAAATAAGTTATAACCAAAATTGAAACTAAAGTATCATCAAGTATATGATTTTCTTAAACAAAATAACGTATAGGCTTTGAGTAATTAATTAATAAATTGTTTTTACCTTATTTTAGGTTGTATCCTTATTTGTTTTAATAAAATTGTTGCAATTGAATATATTTTGTAGTTTTAATGAAAATTTAATGAAAAAAGAAGATTTCGAAATGAAAAAAGAAGATTTCGAAGAGAGTGGCAATTGCACAGATCCCCCCAACTAAAATCGAAGCTTAAAGATTGTATAAAAAGACTTAAAAAGCTCTTGGAATTTCGAAAAATGGAATCATTGAATAAATATTTAGAAAGCCTGGACGCAACCCCGCAATCGGTTTACTCATTATGGCGAGCAACAAAAAGTCTTAAAAGACCCGTTATATGTAAGTCCCCCTTGCGAAATTCAAGTGGCGGTTGGGCAAGAAATGATACTGAAAAAGGGAATCTGTTTGTTAATCATTTAAAAAAAGTATTTACACCGAACACATCAAACGAAGCAATTGAGTTGCCACCTGTTGCACCCCATTTTGGAGCAGCCGTACCCCTACGTTTTGAGATTCGAGAGATCGAAAATGCTATTGTTGATTTAAATCTCAAGAAAGCGCCTGGTATGGACACGATCAGCAACAAGATGCTTATGGAGCTACCCCGGATAGCAATAAAAATAATTCTTTTTATTTTTAATGCTATATTACGACTTGAATATTATCCTCCAGAATGGAAGGTTTCACTGGTTACCATGATACCCAAGCCGGGAAAAGATCACACAAAAGTAGAATCATACAGACCCATCAGCCTATTGTCTAATATATCAAAGCTATTTGAGAAGATGAACAAGTTGTACCCGATGTTAACTGAAAACAATTGTATTCCGAATCATCAATTTGGATTTAGAAGAAAACACAGTACTATCGAACAACCCCATAGACTTGTAAATATGGTGAGAAAAGCGTTTGAAGAAAAGAAATACTGTTCTGCACTATTCTTCGACATCTCTCAAGCGTTTGATAAGGTGTGGCATGCTGGATTAATATACAAATTGAGTCAAAATTTACCGGCAAACACACATAAGCTGTTGGAAAGCTATTTAACTGGTCGAACATTTAAGGTTAAAGAGGGAAACTTTTTAAGTACTGCACAACCCATTGAAGCTGGAGTCCCCCAAGGCAGTATCCTGGGACCTTTTTTATATTTGATGTATTCGTCTGATATGCCAACTAACAATCGCACTCATACATCAACATTTGCTGATGATACTGCTATTCTAAGCATTCATGAAAACCCTCAAGAAGCGTCTCGTTACTTACAAAAACACATATTTGAATTAGAAAAATGGTTAAAACAATGGAAAATTAAAGTCAACGAGCAAAAATGTACACACATTACATTTACTTTGCGTAGAGAATCATGCCCCCCTATTCATATCAATAACCAAACAATAATTCAACAATCGGAAGTGAAATACCTCGGAATACATCTCGATCGTCGCCTTACATGGAAAAGTCATATAGATGCAAAGTTGACTTAAATGAAATTGAAATCAATTCAAATTAATTGGCTTATTGGCAGAAACTCCACGCTTAGTTTAGATTGTAAACTTCTACCTTATAACATGATCATAAAACCGATATGGTGTCATGGCATACACTTATGGGGCACGGCCTCAGCGTCAAATGTAGAAAAGATCCAAAGACGCCAAAACAAGTTTCTAAGAATGATCACAGTTGCCCCCTGGTATATCAAAAACGCGAATATACACAAAGATCTAAACGTGCCCATTGTAAAAACTGAAATCTCGAAAAACGTACAAAAATATTTAAAAAAACTTGAAGTTCACCCAAACCCGCTGGCCCGCAACATATTAGATAACCGTGGCCACACTCGATTAAGAAGGAGGGACACAGCAGACCTAATCTAGAAGGAAGAATGCCAATTTAACCAAAACAACCATGAACACAAAATTTTTTCGTCCGGCACTGGCTGGACTAATTAAATAATAATATTAGATATAAGATTTGAACCACTTATTGTTAGTTCATTAAATAATGAAGATACAATAAATAAATGATGAAAAAAAAAAAAAAGTAGTTGTTAGTAATTAAAATAAAAAAAACATAATAAAATTAAAAATGTATATATAAACTACTTTTATTTTTATTTTTTCATAAAAATTAATACTGATGATACGTTTTTTTGTTTCAGAAAATAACAATTCAAAAAAACGTAAGCCACATACTTAAATTGTGCTTTGAAAAGATTTGTTTTTTTTCATAAAATATATTTCTAGAGTCATTGTAATTCAGATTTAAAAATTTTGTTTCAATATCTCAAGTAGTTTTCATTTTATATCGTTTTTTGCTTCTCCTATAAACTTATGAAAAGTGATGTTACGTTATTTTGCATTTTAGGTGACAATATATATACTATATAGAGTCGGAAATGAAAAATGTAGAAATTACAGGCGGAATGACAAACTTATATATGTATAACATTCTCACGAAGGTGAAGGGTATAAAAAGAAAAATTGGAACTCTAAAAAATAAGACACCATTTATAATAAAAAATTGTATTCTATAGAGTGTTAAAAACTTAAATAACACTATGCAGAGTCCATAAAGTTTGGAAATACTAGTAGTTTTTCTCGATCGTTTAGTACTTTTTTTATTTAAAAGATAAATGTTTTATTTTTCCCACATGTAGTACTTTTTAAAAATCGGTTGGAAAATGGCTATGTTGCTGTGGTTTAAGTTTTAAAAAGGCACGTTTTTTAACAAATTTTAATTTTCTTCCGTTCTAGGTTGATCGTGAGGCAGTAAAATTTATTTTCTCATTTTAGTGAAACAACTTTCCAAAACATTCCCGGCCTTTTTCAGCCAAACTCCATATATCATTATAATTAATGAGTATAAATACTTTTGCAATTATAGTTCTTCTAATAATCGAAATAAACCATTTACATTGTATGGTAGGTGCCACACCAACTAATTCAATGCAGCCTTTTTTAAGCCAAACCGTGTAAAATGATAAGGGTGCTATTCGGACAAAGTTTGAGGACTTCCATAATTATAGTTTACCATATATTTGAAAATAACTATATACTTCGTATGGGAGCTGTCACACCCGCTGTTTCGATCCGTTCCATTTTCGGTTAAACTTGAAGATAGTGACAATTATAGTTATGCAGATATACGAAAATTACAATTTACTTTGTGTGGGTTATACTAATTTTGCCCCATTATATCCCTTTATGGTCCAAGATAGATATTGTCTATTATTGCCAAAAAAGATATTGCCTATTAGAATATCTATGTTCCAAATTTGAGTCAAAACGGTGCAGCCGTTTAGTCTTTATTGTTTAAGAACTAAATGTACCAATTTTACCGGTTTTTTACCCCTTTCTGGTCCAAGAATTGAAAAAAGATGTAGCCCATTAACGCTTAAAAGTATAGACCGATTTACATTCCAAATTTCTGATTAACAGAAAATATTTTCAAAAAGTTTCATCCTCTTAGGACCTAGCCATCGACAAAATTAATCTTCTTATATATAAAAAGCAATGTACATTTTGATGTCACCACTAACTGCGAAAACGGGTCGACCGATTTCAACCAAAATTTCAGGGTACGTTGGGGATGGTCTGTAGATGGTTTATGTGAAGTTTTCACGAAATCGGCATAGTGGTTCCGGAGATATGGAATGCTTCTGTACGAGTGTTAGAACTGAACTCCTCCGTAACGGCTGGGCCGATTTCGATGAAATTTTTTGTGTGTGTTTGAGTTTGTCCCTGGATGGTTTAGATTCACAATTGACCTTTATAGGTACAATGGGCGTGGCACCTCCCATACGAAATAAAAAATTTATAATTGCATATCTGGAGTACTATTATAGTGAGCTATGGCAGAACAACGTTTGCCGGGACAGCTAGTATAATATAAAAACTCAGTTTTTTTAATGAACATATTGAAGAAGTTTAAAACAAAATTTTTTTTTAAATAAGCATTTGGTTATAGAAAAAATAAGTTCAAATTAATTGGTCCCGTAATAACAATTATAAATAACTCCAAAAAAAATTAGTCTTTGTAACCATTATGATTTTTTTTTTCGGTCTTTTTTAACCATTATAAAAATTTTTTTGGGCTTTCTAACCATTATGAAAGACTTTTTATTTTTTTGGTCTTTGATAACCATTCTAAAATATTTTTTTGTTGGTCTTCTATAGACTACAGCCATTACAAATATTTATACCCTACACCAACATAGTTATGTAGCGTATAGTTCCGCAAGTACGAATCCTATTGAATTTGGTTAGAATCGGTCTATTATTTCTCCTATACCCCATACGATTGTCCTATCTGAAAATAGATTAGCTGTCATAAATATCTTAGTTATATAGATATCCAAACCAAATTCAGAACAAATAAGTTTTATATAAGTCGAACTGACGATTGGTTCATAATTAATCGTAGCTCCCATATAAGGCCCACATCCGAAAATCACTTTAACTAGCATAAATCTCTTAAAAAAGTTGGTATTCAAATACAATTTAACACAAATAATGGTGTTTTCTTTTCTGACACAAAATGTTGCCTATATATTGTGTACCATTTATTAAATGTTACCCATACCCTCATAATGTGTTGCATTTTTCACGATCACAATAGAACAAAATCATTACCATTTATGCAATTTTCTTATAAGTAGCTTGTAAATATTAAAAAACTATACTTTTTACTTACATAAAAAGTGGTGCATTTCTAACCCTTTGATAAAATTGAGGGTGAAACATGTTGCATATATTCAGGGTTTTAGGGTAACATTATTAGAAAAGAACACGACCACACTACATTTTTTTCAGAAAAGAACACAAAGAAGGGTAAAAGGGAGAATAAATGTATCATTTATGCCAGAAAAGAAAATACCATAAGTTATATATATATACAAAAGTCATGTCACCAAATTTTATAACAATCGGTCCATAATTAGCCGATTGGTCGACAATTAGTCATAGTTCCACATATTGCACATTTTAAAATAATCATAAATATTCTTGATTCTTATGAAATTCTGAACTGATTTATCTTTATCCGACTATTTTAAAATACAAGAAAACCAGGTCCATGAGACCAAAAAACTTGTTGGTTACTTATAATGATTATGGAATACCTAAAAATATTTACAGGGACAAAAAAATAAAAATCTTTAATAATGGTTATTAAAGACATAAAAAAATAAAATCTTTCATAATTGTTATTGAAGTCCCAAAAAAATAAAAATCTTTTAAAATGGTTATCAAAGACCAAAATAATATTGGTTATTTTTAAATGTTATTTCAATTATTTCAGCATTTTTTCGGATATTGGTTATAACTATAAGGTCCAAATACAATGTAGACTAATTGTCTATCCGAATCGCACACTTCACTGTAAAATGGCATCGATTTGTCAGTGCACATTTTTGCATATTTTATTGATAATGCATATTTTACATTAAAATGCATATTTATATGCATATTATCCAAGTTTTTAATAAAAATATAATTTTTTGTCAATCGGCAACATATTGTCTGAACAAAAAGTTTTTTTTTGGAATTTGTTTAGAAATAAAATTAAATTTTATCGACTAACTTCTTTCGACATCGAGAAAGTGCGATTAAGATCTTCATTACTCTATCAAAAACTTTAGAGTTTTTTTAAGTATCAACAATTCATTAGAGTAACTTCGGGTATTGTGGACTATGCGTCTAATGTGGACCAGTGTCTTTTTTCATAAACTATTGAAGGTATGTTAACACTGATTTGTCGTAAATTTTACAATTTGTTTTAAACGAAAATTGCACATGTGCTTTCATGAGTAATTGATATGTTGGCTTTTTATTCATGTATTGAAATTAATGCAGGTGCTCAACATTTTTTTCGGCCCAAGTAAGAAACAAAATTTGGTACAGTTACTTGGTAGAATTTAATGTTTGGTTGTTTTATATAGTTAAAACGGGCACGTAGTTTTGCATATATTTGGTAAGAATTTAAGCACATTTAGATTATTAGGTAAAACTAATTGTTTATCACTGTAGCCCAAGTTCGCGTAATGTGGATCACTTAAATTACTTGAATATGTACTAATGGTACTTTGTATGCCATCTATCTAAGCCAAGAACGCGACTTTTTAGTTTGTATTAATAATAATATATTAAAATTAAATTTTTTAATCATTCATGATTAGCTGGTTCATGAATTGTATGTATTAAATACTAGTCCACATTACCCTCATATAGTGGTCCACATTACCCACCAATTTTTTACCTCATATAGTGGTCCACATTACCCACCAATTTTTTTAATGCTGGTTTTTTGGTTCCTTTCAATTTTCAACAGCAAAAATAATTAGAGATTACATTAGCTAATTTATTGCTTCAAAACTTTTTTAATATCCATATATGTATTAGAGTGACAATCAGTTGTATGGAAAAATTTTTTTGTTAAAATTTTGAAGAGTGCCGGGTGGAATATTGTGACACTATGCCTAAAAGTTAAGTGCTGAAAATTTGAGCCAAATCGGTCAACGATTTCTGGACGCGCATCGAGGTCAAAGTTCAGATATATGCAAAATTATACTATTTATATGGAATAAATAGGTGAAACTCGTTAAATTTCTGCATTGTTTTCTAGAAATGTATAGATTTATTTATATTAATGAATATTACATTAAAAAAAATTTTTTGGAAGTTAACCCTGCATCTCCTTTGGGTCAAAATGACCCAAAAACTGTATTATCGCCAAAATTCGGGAAAAATGCAAATTTTTCAGATATTTTAAAAATTTTGCTACTAAATAAATACTTTTGCAATTGAATGCAAAATAATCGAAATGTGTACGTAATTATCGTTGTAATGAGATATAAATGACAAAATTTGGTTAAAAAATTTTAAAGTTATTACAAATTCGCCAGACCATTAACGTGTTTCAGGCCACTTGAACAAAAAATTTAGGAAAAAAAATTAACATATTTCGAGAAAAATTAAAATAAAAGCTAATTTTTATTTAAAATATGTCCGTATTTACTTGTGTATGAGTTTTTGTCTTCGTAGGATACCGTTAACCTATTCGCAGGTATGGCCAAAAAAAATTATTTTTTTTAACGGCTGTTTCAAATCTCCATTTTCAAATTTTTAAAAATTTTGTTAAACAAATTTCAGAATTTTTTGATCGTCACATTGGGATTTATTGAGATCAAAATAGGGAATAAAAGTATGAAAAAATTATGTCAATACCTCTTCCAGTTTTTCCGTACCTGCGATTTAAATTTTGCGATTTTCAAGAAAAACTATTTTTTTGTCCATATTTAGGCGAATGAGCCCAATTTCCTTAATGTTATAAATTTTAATTAAAACCTATTCATAATATTATAGTCCCTGTAATTTTAAATATGGTCTGAAAGTTTTACTAAAATCGGAAAACGATAACCTTAAATCGTGAAGGTCAAAGGTCAAATTTTTCAATATTTTGAATTTCTAAAGAAAAGATGGCGAAATGTTATATATTTTTGGGCCGATTTTAATGAGACTTGAGGAAAGTATAATTTAAAATGGAATTTAACTCTTAGCAGCACTTGGGGTCCAAATTACCCTCAACATTTAAAATCACGAAAAACACAGCCATTTTGACCCCAAGTGCTCTTAAAGGACTAAATCCATTTTTGCACTGTTGTTGTAAATGTTAGACCCCAATGTATATTTTGCTCAAGTTTCATTAAAATCGGCCCAAAAATATATAACATTTCGCTATCTTTTCTTTAGAAATTCCAAATATTGAAAAATTTGACCTTTGACCTTCACGATTTAAGGTTATCGTTTTCCGATTTTAGTAAAACTTTCAGACCATATTTAAAATTACAAGGACTATAATATTATGAATAGGTTTTACTTAAAATTTATAACATTAAGGAAATTGGGCTCATTCGCCTAAATACGGACAAAAAATTTGTTTTTCTTGAAAATCGCAAAATTTAAATCGCAGGTACGGAAAAACTGTAAGAGGTATTGACATAATTTTTTCATATTTTTATTCCCTATTTTGATCTCAATAAATCCCAATGTGATGATCAAAAAATTCTGAAATTTCTTTAACAAAATTTTTAAAAATTTGAAAATGGAGATTCGAAACGGCCGTTAAAAAAAATATATTTTTTTGGCCATACCTGCGAATAGGTTAACGATATCCTACGAAGACAAAAACTCGTACACAAGTAAATTCGGATATATTTTAAATAAAAATTAGCTTTTATTTTAAATTTTCTCGAAATATGTTAATTTTTTTTCTAAATTTTATGTTCAAGTGGCCTGAAACACGTTAATGGTCTGGCGAATTTGTAATAACTTTAACATTTTTTAACCAAATTTTGTCATTTATATCTCATTACAACGATAATTACGTACACATTTCGATTATTTTGCATTCAATTGCAAAAGTATTTAGATAGTAGCAAAATTTTTAAAATATCTGAAAAATTTGCATTTTTCCCGAATTTTGCCGATAATACAGTTTTTGGGTCATTTTGACCCAAAGGAGATGCAGGGTTAACTTCCAAAAAATTTTTTTTAATGTAATATTCATTAATATAAATAAATCTATACATTTCTAGAAAACAATGCAGAAATTTAACGAGTTTCACCTATTTATTCCATATAAATAGTATAATTTTGCATATATTTGAACTTTGCCCGATTTGGCTCAAATTTTCAGCACTTAACATTTAGGCCTAGTGTCACAATATTCCACCCGGCACTCTTTGAAATCTAAGAAAAAAAAATCGGCTGTCACTCTAATATGTATATTGTGACCGAAATTTAGAAAAAAACAAAACGGTAGTCCACATTACCCGAAGTTACTCTAAATGTATCGAAAACATTCATATTTGTTTCCATTGCAATTTCGATTTATAAGAGATTTCGTTATCGAAAGATTTTGTAACTTCACAATCACAGTTAGCATTCCTGACAGTAATTTCCCAGCAGTTCTAGGAAACCGTCCTGAACAAGTGATTTTACCTATAATTTAGGGTGATAACTAGTTACATTGATCCTTTTGGATAACTTAGAGACAAATGCATTACGCAATTAACGTTTAAAGTGACTACACTATAGATTACCCAGAGACACATAAGTGACTATTGTCTATACGCAAGATTACATGGGATGTATAAAGTAACCAATTGACTTCTCTCAAATATATAAATTGGAGTCAGACAAGTGATCAAACATTAGTGACAATTACTGTCTATAAGGAATTCCTTTACTACTTGCGTAACTGCTGGGTTATTACGAGATGAAAATAATTAAGGTTGGATGCTTTTTACATCACGATCAAAATATTGATGATTTGATGGCTTTAAACAAGTATTTTTACCAAGATATTACAATTTATATACCCATCTCAGAAGATCAATTACAATTTTAAGAATGTAACTATTTAATTCCTAGTGTAATTTAAAGTGTCCAAACTGCTGGGAACAATGTTGTGTATTTTTTGGACCTTAGTTTATTATTTTATGTTTCTGCAGAAAAATATAAGTGCATATTTTTTTTTAATTTTTAGGTCACATTTTGATTTTTTGAAGCATATTTTGGCGTATATTTTTCAATAATAAATGCATGAAAATCCGCCCTCTAGTTATAACAGTTATGTCCCTACTTTTTTTTCCTTCCTACTCTAAAATTTTATATGAAACACTCCTAAAACAATTTGTTTGATAATTGATGCTACAGCACATAAAGTGATAAGTGGCCAACGAACACTTTTGTTCGCCACTGTATATACTCGTATATACCCGGAATATTACTATTGTTAAAATAAAATATCTACATATAACTTTATCGATTAGGTGTTCAAAAACTGAGTGCTTGGTTCAAATACACGATAGATAATAATTAGTATATTATGTAAAAAATTTTGTATAAATAAATGACATTGATAATAAACTAATTATGTTGATAAGATTTAATGCATTAAAACGCTCCACGATTATATAACCAGGGCAAAACTAATTTCATATGCTGACGATAACGAGGGTTGGAATACAATTGTATTTTAAATTGAATACCAGCATCAGTATTGGCGATTAAGTTTTCTGTTCCAGCAATTTCAGTTGGGTCAAGAAGGGCTCCAGCCATAGTTGTATTTGGAGTCATATATCCTGGAAATTTAATTGATTTTAGTTTAAATATTTTTTATTTATGTAAACTCATTGACATCCAATCTTACCCCAAAGACCATATCTGTATAACATCATGTGTATTTCCCTTAAGGCTGGTATTTTCTTATTATAATTCAATAATTTCAAATGTTCCACTAACTGCTCATGATAGTATTTAATGAAATAATCAAATTGTTTAATCTTAAGCTCATATTTGACAGAAGATAAAAGCAAATAGTATAAATCTTGGGCTGGGGAACCATATTTGGGCATTTGGAAATCAATTATATAAGTATCCTTGATTTTACCAAAAGCATCATGTTGAAACATGACATTATTGCACCAACAATCGCCATGATTTAAGACATTAAACTCATTGGCATCCACCTTAATGCCCTTCATCATTTCATCGATTAAATTTGTTTGTGTATTGCACATGGCTTCAAAATAATCTTCATCGCCTTCAAATTTTCTAGTTACTTCCAAGAATATGGGATACATACTGGCGAACATTGCGGACATCATTTCACGCATTTCCTCTTTAAATGCCCCATTAGTGAGATTTGGCTTGTAGGGCCCTTTAACAGCTATGCGTACAGCAGAAGCGGCATGCCACTGAGCTAATTTCTTAAGAACTGCTTTGGTATGTTCCATGTCTAAACCTTCTATACGATTTACATTTTTAAAACCCTTTACTCGCAAATCTTCTAATAAAATACATGGATTATTTGTTGACACTTCATAGAATTTTGCTCCAAATTTAATGTCAATTCCAGCTTCTTTGTAGAGTTGCTCAAATTCGGGCACGACTTCTTGGTACATGGTGGTCTCAATATCGATAACATTATTCATCTGCATCATCATACGGAATAATTCGCTGTCATGAGCTGTTTTCAATATTAAGGAGACAGGTTTTGAAGATCCATCTGAAACGAAGTGATATGAAATCCTTTATTCGAGATAACAAGTTTTTTATTCAATTTATTGTATAATTAGTGTACACTAATTTCAAGGATTTAATTAAAAAAATTAATAAATATGAAGTTTTGTACGTAATTATCTATATTTCTTATGTACCAATTGAAAAGTGCATCAAATCAAAGTCATATGTTTGCTTTGTATGGGAAAAACTTATGCGCACTGTTGCGATTTCAATAAAAATACGTATGGAAAGTAATTCTTAATAAATTTGAATAATCTCACGATTGTTTATAGTTCTACACATGTTCGATAAAGCCTATTTTTTCAAACTATGTAAAATGGCATAAAAGCAATTTGTTCAAAGTTTTAAGTCTCCTACTGCTATAGTTCACTAGATATTCATTAACAACTAATCATTTTGTATAGCACGGAGCCACGACCACTTTAAATATCTAACAAATACTTTATTGTTCCGCATAGTCAATTAAAAAAACGATTTTCAATTTTCAATGAGATTATGTAGCTTCCTAAAATACAGATTTATTTACATATAACTTTTGAAATCCATGTCTTACGATCGGGATGAAATTTGCACCAAGCTTAGTTCTACAGGATAGTAATTCAGCAAGATCGGTCGAGAACTCTTTGAGTTAGAGGGGTCTTGACATTTTGGCCAAACAGGTGTTTTTTTCTCATCCATGTAACTTATTACCTATTGTTCTTAGCAAAATGTGTCCCAAATTGTTTAGGTAGCTATTTCTTCATTCTTTCGAAAAAAATAAAATAAAAAAATTTGGAATTTTTTTTTCCAAAATCAAAAATTGTTTAACTTTTTTTCAAAATGATCCTTTTTCTCAAAAGAAAGCTTAGATATTTTCCTTGAAGACCTATTTGGTCGCTTAGTGGGATGCGAGTTGGATATATATCAAAATAAATGTTTTGTAACTCAAAACATACAATTTTTGACTTTTCTTGCAAAATCAAAAACTTTATAGACTTTTTTTTTAAAATGGTCCCTTTTTTAATTTTTTTGATCAAAAGGAAGTTAAGGTACAGTCCTTCTAGAGGGTTTGGGTCGCTTAGTGGGATGTGAGTGGTATATCCCATGGTAGGCGTTCATATTGTTCAGGTTACGATGATTTTCGTCAAACAACCCGAATGTGAACAAAAGAGCGTAATAGAGCGTAAAAATACATACAATTCATTCAGTTTCTTGATGTTGTTGTGCATATTTTATTTTTTACCCAAAAGAGCACACAAATTAAATGCCTCTTTTTGCCTACCAATGGGCATATCTATCAAAATAGAGATTTTGTAACTCAAAACATACAATTTTTGACTTTTTTTGCAAAATCGAACTTTTTTTAATTTTTTATTGCTCAAAAGAAAGATTAGGTTTATTCCTTTAAGAGCTTTTTGGTCGCTTAGTGGGATGATAGTGGGATATCTATTAAAATAAATGTTTTGTAACTCAAAACATACAATGCAAAATCGAAATTTTTATCCAAAGTGGGCCCTTTTTTAATTTTTTATTGCTCAAAAGAAAGTATATCTGGATATACAAATTTTTGGGATCATAACAGTAGAGTGGTATCTCCCATAGCTTTAACCCTTTGACGACCACGGGGACACCAGTGTCCCAACACAAAAATATTGAATAACTAAATAACGAAAAAAAAAGAATGGGTGCCATTTTAATTTTAATTAGTTCTTAGATTCGGTTACAGCATTTATTTTTTTTATTGTCTTTGTAAAACTGAATTTAAAATATTATATTGCGATATATATTAGGCCTGGTATGTGCATTTTTGAAACAAAAGTTATAAAATCATTATTCATGTTGCGTGCATTGATATATAGTCAATAAACATGATTATGGGGAACGAAAATTTGCACTTTACGAGCAAAATTTCAGTAAATCCGTTAAATTTTTGTTTGTTTTAATTTCAAAATATTTTTTTTTGGGGCTAACTGATACACATTAAATAGACAAAATGATTACTTTTACCCAAATAGTCTTATTGTCGTGAAAGGGTTAAGAGCTTTTTGGTCGCTTTGGAGGGATGCGAGTGGGGTATAATTCAAAATAAATTTCGGAAGATATCGATTTCAAAAGTTGGTTCACTTGACATGAAATGCCCCATATGTATATTCTCAACTACGTGCAAATGGTAACCCACGCAAAGTTTTGAGATATTTGATAATAAATATTTACTTTATATGCCTTTCTCCGATCCCCTTTATTTTTAGCATGACAGGACACTGTCATCTACGTAATTTACAAAAAGTTTAAAGACTCTCACAATTACAGATCACTTGACATACGAAAATAACTATATACTTGGTATGGGCGATACTGTTATGATCCCAAAAATTTGTATATCCAGATATTCAATACTAGTTTCTTTCACCCAATTTCAGCCAAACAACATAAAAATATGAAAAAGTGTTTAAAACAAAGTTTAATGACTCTCGAAATCACAATTTTATTTGTAATGGAGGACTTACACCCACTGTTCCGATCTCGTCCATTTTAAGCAAAACTTCGTACAATGGTAATATATACATCCGTACTAAACTTAAATACTTTCACAATTATTTCTAATCCAATCTGGTACATTTTCAGTCAATTACGTACAATGGTAACGAAATAAATTCATCAAAAGTTTACGAATTTCTCTAAAACCAGATATTGTGAGGATCCATGTAAAATTATAATAAAATATTTCAGACAAAGTTAGAAGAATCTCGCAATTTTAGTTATCCAGATATTCAAAATTGACGATGAACTGTGTGTGGAAAGTGCCACATCCACTGTTCCGATCCAGATAATTTTTATCTAAACTCCGTACAGTGATATGAAATTGATTCATACTTATACATATAGTTCTGCAGAAATTCGAAGATAACTATTTACTTTGTGTGAATGGTGCTACATCTATTTATCCAATCATGTCCATTTTGGGATAATAAGGTATGCAAATGTTAGACAATGAAAAATAAAATATATTAAGTATGTCCTATATTAAATATTTTCTGGCATTTTCTTGGATATCGGGGGTAAGAAATGTGGTGTGAAAAGCGTGTGAAATCCATTCGAAAGAAATATAAAAACTAAATGTTTTTCATACACATACTACATATTTTCAGCTCACTTTTCTTTCTACATACAATTTAGAAAAAAGGCTAGTAATTATTCTACATGTGCATGTTTGAACTAAATAAATGCACCAAATAAAATTAAATATTTTTAATAATTTATAATCAAATGAATGATATCACTCTCTTACTCTGTTATGAAAATTTAGAAAAAATTAATAATTTGATGAATATGTCTAATGGCCTTGAAATAAATATTTTATTAATATTTAATGAATTCATTACGATTAATTAAAATCGTAATGAATTTGAAATAGATATGTATGTACTCGTGTATACGATGAGTTTTTTAGTTACCATTCAATTCCACTTCCATATTCAAATGTATTACAAGAGTATTGTAATTTTCACCACCTTCCAAAGCTTTATTGGCTTTAAATTGTTTTATTTGTTTAAAATCTGGTATCACATCTTTTAGAGCGGGTTCAAATAACGACGCCTCAACCCATGTTGGTATTGTGGGTGTGGGTTCTGTAGCACTTGCATTAATACTTTGTTCACTAGTCATATTTGGTATGTATAACAAATTTAATGTTTTATATATACAAAATAAATGAAATAATTTTCCTGTTTTTATTAATATGTATAGCGTTAATTTACTGCACACAGCGACCGACCGCGCGATAATGTTTTGGCTTGGAGAGTGTTTATTGTTCAATTGATTTTTATAAATTCTTCATTTAGTCGTTTTTATACCCTACACCACTATAAGTAGGGAGGGTATTAAGCGTTTGTGCTGATGTTTGTAACGCAGAGAAATACTGCCGAATTTGTGGCGATCGGTCCACAATTAATTATAGCTAATTTAACGTCTACTTGTGAAAATTACTTTAATTTGCATAAATTTCTTATAAATATTGATATATATCCACAAGACAGTCCACATATTTTAGTGACTATCACTTCTAAAAAAACTCTTCAAAATATTGATAACGAAATAACTTTTAACAAAAATAAGTTTAATATGCATAGAAATTATGATGCCAAATTCTATGGTAGCTATGATATCCTATTCAAAAATCTTATATGTACAATTTTAAATAATCATATAAAATTACTAAAAACTAAACATTAGAAAGGCTCAAAGTCATTTACCATGTATATACTCTGTGTAGAGTATCATATGGTCGGACTTGACTTAACTATACTTTCTAATTATACCCTACAGCACCATAGTGGGTAGGGTATTATGCGTTTGTGCATATGTTAGTAACGCCCAAAAGTATATCCACCTTAAAGTATAATGATCGACTCAGAATCACTTTCTGAGTCAATTAAACGATGTCCGTCTGCCCGTCTAGCTGGCTGTTCATGCAAAACTTGGAAGACCCGCTTCCGAAAATCACATTAAAAATGTTGGTATACACATAAAATTTAACATAAATAACACTCATATTGACATAAATCACACGACCTATTTTCATGGTGATCGGTCCATAATTGGTCATAGCTCCCATATAAGGCCCATTTCAAAAATCACTTACGAATATAAATTATTGAAATTTTAGAAGAAAAATGATTTTGGTCTTTTACTTAGTGTATTAGGGTATTATATTGTCGGGCTTGACCGACCATACTTTCTTACTTGTTTGTTTTTTGGTTCTGTGTGAGAGTATTTTTATTTGTTTGCAAATAATTCTAGAAGAAAGCCATAATACAACAAGTAAGAGTGTATATTCGTCTGTGCCGAATTTTATATACCCACCGCCAATATAAACACAGGCACTAATTTTTCTACATTTTATATAAAATATTACCTAATTTAATTTTACCAAATTTTAGAGGACCAAAAAAAGTACAAAGGCGCATTGCTATTCTTGATCTATGGGTCATTCCAAGAAACTCTTCCAAAGAAACATTAGTACAAAAATGAATTTCGAGCGCCCGGATTTCATTATGAGAAAGTCAAAGATTCGTAAATTTTACCCAAAGAAGGCGATAAATACAACAACATGTACGCCCTCTGGCTACACTCAAAAATAATAAAACCCCACATACTTATTTGGCTAAATGAAACAAACTTTTCTTTTACCTCGATTCTTGAATATTTTGGAAAACTACCAATTTTGACAAATCCGGGGGCTCGAAATTCATTTTTGATCTATGGTTTCTTCTGCAATGTTTCTAGCAATGACCCATAGAACAAGAATCGAAATACGCCCTTGCCACAAACAAATTTTACACAGCCTAAAAAACATATATCTGGTTCACGCGATTTGGATAATTTTAAATTTTCTATTACCAGAAAATATTTGTGATAAATGTCAACATGCTAGATTCATGCATTCAAATGTTATCGGAAACAAAATCTTTATAGTGGTAAGCTCATACAAAGTTCTTCATATATTCTTATGACATTTTTATCGGTTCAATATATTTTGTTAATTTTTGTGCACATAAATTATCTTTATAAATAACAATTATTTCTGATCAACAGCGAATATTTAGGGATAGTTTCATTCCCCTAGTTCCTTCCTTCTAGGTCCTAACATTTCTTCAACATACAGACGGCATTCTGTAAGAATTTAAAACGATTTATAATATATGTGTTACAAACGGATTGACAAAATTAATATACCTCCCATTTTTTGTTAATGGTTACACAAAGTAAAATGTTCTCTAAAGATATGACGAATTGATGATATGCCACTCATATTATTAGAGAACACATATGAAGAGAACCAACCAGATGAGCATATTTAATAGATATTTTTTTACTATACACACTTTTTGTATTCGAAGTGCTTCTCACTCGAAAGAGTTCGAATTTAGTTATTTCTTCTAAAAAATATCATACAATTAACACAAGAAATTATTTAAGATCCCCTAGAAGCCGTCTTTACTAATGTACTTTAAGAAAGCAATTATCAACAACACTACTGTACAAAATAAAATCTTGAGAAGGGCTACATAACATATTTATACCCTACACCACCATAGTAGGGGATGTTTGTAACCCCACCTTAAAGTATACCGATCGACTTAGAATCACTTTCTTACTTGTTTTTATATAATAATGGAACGCCGATCACAAGTATGGCCAACATTTATAAATCATAAGGTCAGTTTTCGGGATATTTTCCTTTTTAAGTTTTCACAAAAACCACTATTTTTCAGCAGTATTACCCCAAGAACTTGGAATTTAACTTAAAGTTTTAAATATCCAAAAAAATATGTACTGAACCAAAATTTGACACCGATCACTAATTTGTATCCAAGATTCATACTGCAAGATTTTTTAAATATCGGTACATAATTCGCCATAGCTCAAATATAAGGTCCACTCTTGTTCTGTAAATGAAATTCTACAAAAATAGCCCTAATATACTTAGAAATCACGTAACAATATTATATATCGATAGGCCCATAATAGGTTATAGCTTCCATATATTGAATCTAAATAATACACAGATCAGTAATTTGTATTCAAAAATCATACTACTGAATTTTGTGAATATCGGTCCATAATTGGCCAGCGCACAGTGGTATGAGAAAAAAAAAGAGGGAAATAAATCTGTAACTTCTAAACCCTTAGTCCGATTTGAATGAAATTTGACATGCGCACAGACGAAGTGTAGTTTAAGTTTTGAATTCTGACCGCATGAGCCCACCGGGGTTGCGGCCAGTTCCCCAAAGTAGGACACCTCGGGTATGTTCAATTTTTAAAACGATCCTATTTCTTCGGATGTGTTCCGATTTCAAAACGATCACATATATAGAATCTTCTCGTCGAGCACTACAGATTATCAATTATCTCTTATAACTTAGGTGATATTCGCATTTGAAAATTAAATTTTCATAATTTTTACCCACCCTACTCCAGTTTTTTGATAACAACGAATCCAAATATTTCCCGATTTTCTCCATTTTTCTTTTGTTGGACTAACAATAAATTTAGGTATGAAATATAGAAAGAATCATGACTGAGTCCAAAGTTACATGCATTTAAATTTTAAAAATTTTAAAAAGGCGAATTTTCGCTATTTTTTTGGGAAAAAAGTATTATTATTCTTTTTAAGTTATCTAAAAAATTTCTAAAAGGATGTATAAAGAATTTGTACTTTTTAAAAAGCTAACTTTACATCGAATGTTTTAAATTGAAAAAAAATTGACAAATGTTTATTACCAAGGGGATCAGCTCCATTCAAAGAACGCCTATTTTTTATGTAAAATTAAATTTTAGTGCAAAAATTCTCAAATCGCGTACTCGATATCAAAATATAGTAACCCATTTTACATGGCCCAATATGTTCTTAATTATTTTGTAAAGGGTTCCGATAACTCCGCCCCTGGTATGGATATTATAGCTTAAAAACTAAAAAATCCCATTTTTGGGATTTTTCAACACTTTTTTGGGAATTGCGGGATTCCTGATTACAAATTTTGTTCAGTTTTTCATTTTAAATCGAAAAATCTATATTACTGTAAAATTTTGTTAAAAAATATTCATAAATAAAAATTTTATTTCAAATTAAAATATTTGTATCTTTGAAAAAACTCCAAAAAAACATTTTTTGTCGTATTTTTCAAAAAAGTATTCCATGATTTTTTTAGTTGTAAAAAGTTATATATATTTTTGAAAAGTAGACAAAATTCCCTATCCGTTGACATATAATATGTCTTTATTTGAAGAAGAAAAAAGGGCCCATTTTGAAAAAAAATTTAAAAAAAGTTTTTGAATTCGAAAAAAAAATATTAAAACTTTTATATTTTTTTTTTTTAATATTTTTTTTCGAAAGATTGAAGAAATAGCTATCTAAACTATTTGGGACACATTTTGCTAAGAACAATAAGTAATAAGTTATATGGATGAGAGAAATCACATGTTTGACCAAAATGTCAAATTTTGACCCCCTCTAATTCCGAGAGTTCTTGACCGATCTTGTTGAAAAATCGTGTCTGAATTACTATCTAACCTCGGTGCAAATTTCATCCCGTGCGGAAGACATCGATTTTAAAAATTTGTTCACTTGACATGAAATCCCCCTTATATATAAGGTTCATATCGGGAAAATTCATTAAACGCGAATATATGTACGAATTTTGACCGTCCCCCCCTCTAGAATTGTTCTATGTATTGTAGAAACACATTGTGTAAAATATTAGGATGATAGGATAACGTTAACTGGTGGCGCAACGACGCTGAAGTTTTGAGGTGCATTTACAAGGGGAAAATATGCAATTTTTTCAGTTTTTGTAAAAATTTTGCCATTAAATAATAACTTTTACAATTTAATTTAAAAGAATCGAAATGTGTACGTAATTGTCGTTATAATAAGATATAAAAGACAAAAATTGGTGAAAAAATGTTAAAGTTATTAAAAAATCGCCAGGCCATTAACGTGTCTCAGGCCACTAGAACAAGAAATTTATGAACAAAATTAACATATTTTGAGAAATATTAAAATGAAAGCTTATTTTTACTTAACATATATCCATATTTACTTGTATATGAGTTTTTGTCCTCGTAGGATACCGTTAACCTATTCGCAGGTATGACCAAAAAAATTTAATTTTTTTAACGGCAGTTTCAAAACTCCAATTTCAAATTTTTAAAAATTTTGTTAAACAAATTTCAGAATTTGTTGATCATCACATGGGGATTTATTGACAACATAATAGGAAATAAAAATGTGAAAAAAGTATGTCAATACCTCCTATAGTTTTTCCGTACCTGCGATATAAATTTTGCGATTTTCGAGAAAAACAAATTTCTTGGCCATATTTTGGAGAATGACCAGAATTTCCTTACTGTAATGATTTTTAAGTAAAAGCTATTCAGAATAATATAGTCCAGGTTATTTTAAATATAGTCTGAAAGTTTTACTAAAATCGGAAAACTTTAAACATTAAATCGTGAAGGTCAAAGGTCAATTTTTTCAATATTTGGAATTTCTCATGGAAAGATAGCGAAATATTATATATTTTTGGGCCGATTTTGATGAAACTTAAGAAAAATATAAAATGAAGTCTAGTATTTACAATAACAGTACAAAAATGGAAATTAACCCTTAAGAGCACTTGGGGTCCAAATGACCCTCAACTTTTAAAATCACGAAAAACACATTAATTTTGACCCCAAGTACTCTTAAGGGTTAATTTCCATTTTTGTTTTTGGTCATACCTGCGAATAGGTTAACGGTATCCTACGAGGACAAAAACTCATATACAAGTAAATATGGATATATTTTAAGTAAAAATAAGCTTTTATTTTAATATTTCTCAAAATATGTTAATTTTGTTCATAAATTTCTTGTTCTAGTGGCCTGAGACACGTTAATGGCCTGGCGATTTTTTAATAACTTTAACATTTTTTCACCAATTTTTGTCTTTTATATCTTATTATTATAAATTGTAAAAGTCATTATTTAATGGCAAAATTTTTACAAAAACTCAAAAAATTGCATATTTTCCCCTTGTAAATGCACCTCAAAACTTCAGCGTCGTTGCGCCACCAGTTAACGTTATCCTATCATCCTAATATTTTACACAACGTGTTTCTACAATACATAGAACAATTCTAGAGGGGGGGACGGCCTGTACCTAGAAAGTTTTTTTCGTCCATACAATCTTGGAGCACTCTAATGTACATACATATGTATGAATATCAACATTTTGTGATATAACTCATTTCCGTATGCAAAATTTAGAAAAATTAATATATAGTTTTTTCAAAATAAATTTTGAAAGCGTTTCAAAATCTTTGAAGACGGTTTTAGTATGTCATCACAAATAAAAAAAATAAGGTAAACATAAAACAATTTATTTCGAATGATTATAATGGATTTGGTAACATTTGAACCAAAATAATGTATTAAGCCATTTTCATAATATAATACTTTATTTTAGGATATAGATTAGTTAAGTATGAATTGTTTTCAACAAAGAAACAATCATATCCCGATTTCATCAGAAATTTTCTGCTTTATTTAATTTAAATATGATTATTTTTTTTTTAAATACATATTATGATTCGGACAAACTTTGAAGAATGTTGCAATAAGATGTTCTCAAGACAAACAAACAAAAAACATCCAAACAAACAAAAAAACAAAACAAACAATTTCGTTCATCACTTTATAAAAATTCCCATGCGCTTTGGTTTAAAGTTTTAGTATAAATAGCTGATGCACAAGCAAACAGATACACAAACTTGCGTTTCTTTTACATAATTGAATTTTAGTCATTACTGCGCATGCCTGAGCAAAAAAGAATTTAAATCAACATCAACTGTTTTGTATGTATGTGTAAGTCGCAGTGTTGCCACCAAGAAAATTATAAACTACACATGCCTCATGCCTAAATTACACATACGAGAAAAAATTACACATGTAAATAAATTTTTCGTGATTTCTATAGGAGAAATTGTCTAAAATTGTCATGAATATAAAAGGTTTGTCACAGTGGACTCTGGGATGTTTGGACCAAATACGATCACTTTATTGTCAATGGACAATTTTCACTTGCGTTGATTTTAATTTATCCAGGAATTGGATATATGAGGGGTATTAAAGCAAGGTTAGCAATCTATTTTTTTTTAGTGAACTTTTCTAATTTAATGAATTCTTGAGATCAGTCAAATATGTCAATCCCAAATACGCTTTTAACAAATATTAATCAATGTCACATTTGTTACATTTCTATTTAAAATTTAAAAATATTTAAAAAATAGCACATTGTTTGCTTTCGAATTTTAATTTATTCCTAATTTATATTAAGTTCTTTGAAATCAGTTTTGTTTTCAGTTTCAAAGATAAATATTTTTTACTATTTTTTAAAAATTATAGCTCTGATCATTTTCCTTCATAGTAAATACTTTACCAGTAAAATCATGTAACGTTTTTTTTTTTTAAAAATTTGTAGTTAGAAATTTGAAATAAAGCTTCCAAAATAGTAAGTCAATTTTATTGTTTATTATTTAAAACACAAACCAGAAACCAGACAGACAATAGCGTAAACACAAAACAGTTCTTATGGGTATAAAAAATAACTAGTAACAATTTGTAAATAAATTTTTCTCACACAAATTCCTACGTTCTTGTTTTTTTTCTCTTAAGATTGGCTAACGTTACCCCGAAATAACTGCAATTACCGTTACCGATATAATAGTTTAAACCGTTATCTGTAAATACCGTTACCCTTATTCTATAAACAATTTAAAATTATAAAAATACAAATTTTCGATTTTGGGTTATCTTGAAAATTAACGTTTTTACAATAACAATTTGTAATAACTTGTAAAAATGTATAGTTATTGAATAGTATTTGTTGTTTTACATTTTTTTCATGTTTGAATTAAAAGTCTTATATAAACTAAAATTTAGTTTCTATTACCAATATTACGCAAACAAAACTATCACAAACGGCGAAATGTCCACCTGGAAAACCAAACATAGCAATATCCAAATTACTTATCGTATTTTTCTGCAAACCTTAATGTTAATTTAGTTCAAACTTCATCTTATATATAAATAGTTATTGTCCACCAATATTAATAAAACATATATGGTTTTCGAATTTCGGCCACCGGTCGATCCTAGTACATATAATTCAATTATACTGAGTAACAAACGAGTACAATATAATAAATATGAATACATTTAGAGATACTGGATTTTTTTTTATCAACTAAATAGAGGATAAGCTACTTTCCCTCATATGAATGTACATATTTATTTCAGTCGGCTTTGTAATCTGAACAATCCATAATTTATTCATTCAATTACAATTCAAAATATAGATAAAATATATTTTGGATATAATTGGAATTTAAAATTACACATGAATTACACATTCACTCAATTACACATGGGCTACACATCCAAGTTAAAATTACACACAATATGTGTAATTACACATGAAGTGGCAACACTGGTAAGTCGACTATTTTTGGACATGCGCATTGATTTGTTAGGTTTATTTCGTTCATCACTTTAGCACAAAAACTTCCTATGCGCTTCGGTTTAAAGTTTTAGTATAAATAGCTGATGCACATATTTGCGTTTCTTCACAATAATATAATTTTAGTCATTACTGTGCATGTCTGAGCAAAAAAGAACTTTTATTTCAACATTAACTATTTTGTATTTCCTTAAGTACTGTTTGTTGTTTGTGTATCGGTTTGAGGATACACATTTTACGCTTGTACATCAAATATTTATACTAAAACTTTAAACCGAAGCGTATGGGAATTTTTGCACATGTCCAAAAAATAGTCGATTTTTACGTTGACAAAGAAGTACTTAAGCAAATACAAAACAGTTAATGTTGAAATAAAAAATTCGTTTTTGCTCAGACATGCGCAGTAATGACAAAAATCCGATTTGTATATCTGTTTGCAGATACACATTTTACGCTTGTGCATCAGCTATTTATACTAAAACTTTAAACCGAAGCGTATGGGAAGTATTTGTACTAAAGTAATGAACGAAATAAACCTAACAAATCAATGCGCATGTCCAAAAATAATCGACTTAAATTTTAAATTCTTTTTTGCTCAGGCATGCGCAGTAATGACTAAAATTCGATTATGTAAAATAAACGCAAGTTTGTGTATATGTTTGCTTGTGCATCAGCTATTTATACTAAAACTTTAAACCGAAGCGCATGGGAATTTTTGTACTAAAGTGATGAACGAAAATGTTTGTTTGTTTATATGGATACTGCAATTCAGTAGGCATTTATAGACTTTAGCACCATATTTCGGTAAGAAATTTGTATGAGGGCTAGGAGAAATCATGGACCGATTCTTATTATTTTCAATAGAGTTAGTTCTTTTATCATTAAAATAACGAGTTTAAAATTGCATGTTATTAGCTGCAATATATTTACACATATAACAAAAAATATATGAAAATTATTAAGTTTTTTTTAGGTTGTCAGACATTTTAGTTCATAATTTTGGTGATTTTCAATACCAAACTGCTTAGGACAATAACAAAACTTATTTTTGAAAGTTTACTTAGTTTGTTTTTGTATTTTGGACGTGAGCGTGTTTTGCACAGACAGACAGACGGACATAGCTCAATCAACTTAGAATTTTATAAGGATCAATAATATATCGTCCCCTTAATAAAACAATAGTGGCTAATTTTTTTGCCATTTCGAAATAATTGAGTTTCAAATTTTTGTGTTAGTAGACATCTAGAACGAAAGTAATATTTCAATTGATCTTTTGACCCACTTTGTGGTTATGCAGATTCGTATTATGCAATAAAAAAAATAATAGTGTATATGCTTATTAGGGTGGTTTTTATGAAAGGGCAAAATTTTTTTCTTAATTCTAGTACTCACATCTAGAATGGTTCTTTTTAGTGTAAAAATACGATTGTAAAAGTTTTAGCTCAATCGGACCTTGCCTTCCCGTGCCGAAAGTGCCTCGAAGTTTTAAAAATGACTACTAAATTATCTTATTTTGACAAGAAATTTAAGTAAAAAATTAACATAATGCGAGAAAAATTAAAAGGTAATTTTTGTTTAAAATATATCCGTATTTACCGTAAAATTCATAACAGTAAGGAAATTGGTCTCATTCTCCAAAATATGGTCAAAAATAGGTTTTTTTCCGAAAATCTCAAAAATTAAATCCTAGTTACGGAAAAACTGTAAGAGGTATCGACATAATTTTTTCATATTTTTATTCTTAATAAATCCCAATGTAAGGATCAATAAATTGTGAAATTTTTTTAACAAAGTTTTTAAAAATTTGAATATGGAGAATAGGTTAACGGTATCCTATGAAGACAAAAACTCAAGTAAATATGGATATATTTTAAATAAATATTAGCGTTTTTTTTAATTTTTCTCGAAATATGTTAATTTTTTTCCAAAATTTCTTGTCAAAATGAGAAAAATTAGTAGTAATTTTTAAAACTTCGAGGCACTTTCGACACGGGAAGGCAAAGTCCGATTGAGCTAAAACAATCGTATTTTTACATTAAATGGCACAATTCTAGACGTGAGCATCTATAAAAATCGGAAATCGATTTTGAAAAACGTCCCCAAGGCTTATACACTATTGTTTTGTTGGGTCTTAGATGATTATTTCTCAATGTTACACACGGAATGACAAACTTATATATACTCTCATACACAACTTTTGGTGGTGGAGGGTATAAAAAAAATATTTTGTTAGAGGATCCATTTTTAGGTGTTGAGTACTGCAATCTATCTTACTTCATCTGAGAGATAATTAGTCGTCTTCTTTTAAAAGTAAAAGTTTTAAATGGTTTTCACATATATATCTAGTTATGTACAAAACTGAATTACAAATTATTAAGAAACGAATTGAGACCAAAAATGTTTTCCGAATCTTTAAAGGGTTAACTATCAAAGTCAGCTAAATATCTCACTCTCATTTCAAAACAATCTAAAAGATAATGGATGCAAAAGTTATAACAATAACAAATATCTTATCTTATATGTATAATTTTTATATTGTTTGCAGAATATAGGAACAAATTTTGTTATATTGCAAATTTGATTTCATTTAATCATTTGGTCTTCCTAAGGTAACTACACAACCCACATTTTGTAGGAATCTCCTGATTTTTGAATGTGAAGTCGTCTGACGTTTTTGGCAGCAAGCTTTTTTTGTTGTAATAACGTTTTAAAATTGATTAGTTTTAAAAGCTCTTTTTGTGTATCTTATTTGGTAGAGTACTTGATGTACAAAATCGTAGGGAAACGGAAAAATGGTAAATAATTTGTAAAATTGCTCTAAGCGATAAATTCCGTGTCATCTTCTGTTGTGTACATGATTTCAAATAAAACTCAATATCTGGAGCTACTGAATTATTTCCACTATAGAAAGTTTGTAAACCACTGTGAGTTTAGGTTATTCATTTACCAGATTTGTGATTTTTGAACAATTTTGCGGGCAATTTTTGGCAGTAGCTTTTCTTAAATCAAAATTTTTTGTTTCCACCTCTAATCACTCCAGAGGTCTGTAAAATATTATAGAATCCGAAAATTTACTGATTTAGAAAACAAATTCGATCGTGATATATTTTAACAAATAATGAACAATTAAAAGGAAACAAACAAAAAATCATATTAATCAAAATTACTTTTTATTTGACAATTAAACTATTCACCAAAGATCTTTAGTTCTACTCCAGATCAGAAAAATGTGTCAAAAGCATTTCCAAATATTAAATTTTATTAAAATGCTGATTTTTGAAGAAAACTAAAATATAAATACTTCATGTCGAAATCAGCTGGAAGCTGTCTTCGTTCAGACAACTTTTTATCTTTTTACAAACAGGCTCTGTTCGGTAAGTATTTTCTTTTTTGAGCAAAGAATAATAACAAGAAGTGAAACGCTGTCAAAAAAAACCTAAGTCGGTTGTCATAAAAAACCTAACTATTTGAATGTATTGGTAACATTTTGTTTATATGTATTGGTTTTCAAACCACTTTCACCACACTCCTCAAACACACAGAGTTGTAAAAAAAGCGACCTTACAAATTATAACAAAATTTTATTACAATTAAATTTAAGAATTCAAACAAATCTCAAATTATTTAATTTATATTTGACCTGGAAATATTTTATAAATAGATTTTTTTGCTTATTATACCAAAATTTCTGCAAACATTAAATTTATTTGAATTTTTTATTAATTTTCAATACGAAATTTTACAAATGTGTTTTTTTTTTCAGTTTTAATTTAAACCCCCAAAAATTTCTCTCTCAAGTGTGTTGAATTCACATACTACCCGTATGTGAGAAGAGAGAGAAGTTGTTGTTGTAGAAAAATTGAGAAGCTTCCCTTCTTGTTATTCTTTGTTTTTGAGTATTTTAGTCATGAGACGTTTATACAAAATTAGAAAACAGTGTCAAAAAGTATAACAAGCAAGTACAAAAAGATATTTTTTGATAATTATTTTCACATTAACAACAATTTTAATAAATAATAAGACAATATTTTTTAAAAAACTCCACGATAACATAACCAAGGTAAAACCATTTCCATGTGTTTGCGATAACGAGGATTTGAATACAATTGAATTTTAAATTGAACAGCTTCATCCGAATCACTTAAGTAATTATCGATCTTCGCATTTTCACTGGGATCTAGAAGTACTGCTGCCATAATACCAATGCCGACATTATATGCTGCAAATACAAAGATATAATAAAATTTAACAAATAATAAAATAAAAAATGTACTTACCCCATGCATTATATTTATGCAATGTAATATGTAGATCCTTTAATGTGGGCAACTTTTGGGAATACTTTAACAATGTTAAATTTTCTATCAAACAATCATGATAATATTTGATAAAATAATCGAATTTTTCTATTTTTAATTCATATCGTGTTGAGGATAACAGCAAATAATATAAATCCTGGGCAGGTGTACCAATATGTGGCACTTGATAGTCCACTAAAAAGGTGTCAACAATATTACCCAATTCATCATGTTTGAACATGATATTATTTGACCAACAATCTCCATGATTCACAACATTAAATTCATTTTCATCCAGTTTATTAGCCTCAAACATTTCATCTGCTATAGCATCTTTGTGTTGACATAATCGTTCAAAATACAATTCATTGCCATCATAAGATTTGGCACAGTCTAGAAAGGTCTCTGTCATCTTGTCAAATATGTTATGCATTAGTTCACGATTTTCCTCGTGAAAGAAATTTTTAAACAATATCGTCTTGTATTTTCTATTTCCTGCAATAAGTACAGCTGAAGCGGCATGCCACTGTGCCAATAATTTTAGCACCTCTTGCGTATGTTGTATATCGAAACCTTCCAAACGGTTGACATTTGTATAACCTTTAGGTTTCAGATCTTCTAAAAGTATATACGAATGTTCAGTGGCTATTTCGTAGGATTTGGGTGCAAATTGTATCTCGACACCAGCATCCATATACATTTGTTCAAATTCTGGCACTACTTCTCGATACATATATTGTTCGGCTTCAAATAAATTTCTATTTTTCATCGTCTCTTTAACCAATTCATTATCGTGGTCTGTTTTTAACATCAATGTTATAAATTTGCAGGAGCCATCTGTAGAATATTTTAGAATATATATACTGACATTATTAAAGCTTTGTTTTTTAAGAAATTTAAAAATTTTATATCCAAGGCCTATATTCAAAACCCTTAAAAACACAACTTTTCAGGAGTTTTTAAAATTCGGTATTTTACAATATTTTTTTAGTATAATTGGTTGCAACATTTAGTGCAACATTTTAGCATTATAGTGGACTTTAAGATTGATAGAGTGTTTTTCTTCTCAGGATTTTGCATTTTAATAAAATTAAATTATTTTGATTTCATTTATGCCATCTGTCAGCTTTTAGCGTGATTTATTTATGATAATGGCTAATAATACAACATAAGTTAACAATAAACAATGTTAAACAAAATGTTATATAAAAAATGCTTTTTTCCCTTTTAAGTTTTTTTTTGGAGCTTGGTTGGTGTAACTTATCTTAAAAATAGTGGTATTCCGGTTGTATTACGCTCTTCAAATCTTGTAAAGTCTTCCACTTATTAGGCTGAATTGATAGTGGAATACGAATACGATCAATATGATCTGTATAAAAATTTAATTTATATTTTATGCCATCATCTGGTAGATTTAAAAGAAATCTTAAATTAGACACAATAGGATCGTTCTTTACTCGTCCTGATCTAATGAAAGAAAAAAACATAACTTTGTCATCATTGCACAGTGGGGCAGAATAAAAATTTTTTTGAAATAAATCTGGCATTTCTAAACGGCTAGTCGGATCGGGATAAAAAGTGCAATATTTTTGAAGGACGGAGTTTCAAAGTGGCATATTTCTGAATCTAATTGAGATTTTGATTTTAAAAAAGACCAAAAATCAACTTATCTATACAAAAAAATTAGTTCAGAATAAATGTGGATCAAATTGCTCCTAATATTTGCAATCCTATTAATATTTTGATACAAATTTTAGTTTTAGAAACCTAATAAATCTATAAATATGCAATAAAATCTTTATTTATTACTCAACCTTTTTTTAAATTTGTGATTCTAAATAACAAAGGGTAAAAAAACTTGTCAAAAGATCAAAGGGAATCTCGCAATTCCTATAAATTGGCGAAAATCACAAAAATGGTATTTATTCTAATTTTGCCCATAGGGAGCAAATAGAGAACACATCAAGATTTCCAAAGCTGCTTTCCGTTTTCTGATTCCAGCTTCGGGATTTTAGAACATGTGGCAGAATGTTGAAATCTTGATAAAAATAGGTCAATTTCCGTCAATGTTCTATTTGAAAAATAGAACATAAATTTTATACGAAATGTTCTACATAAAGATACCTAGCCGAGCGGTTTCCTAAAATATAAAAATATTTGAAATCGGATGGTAAACAAAAAAATGGAATGGTGGAATAAATGATGTATTTTTCAAACATTTTCTAATCGTGTATAAAATAATTACGTATAGCCATTTTTCAGCTTACATGAAATACCTACCTTTTAATTCAATTTCCGCTTCCAATCGCAGCATTACACTGGCATAATTCTCACCAACACTTAGGGCAGGTTTGGCTTGAAAATCTTTAATTTGTTGAAAATTACTACAAATTTCTTTAAAAACTGGTTCAAATAATGATGCTTTAATCCAAGTTGGTATAACTTGACCTGTATTTTGTTCACTCGACATTATTTAAAACGCAACAAATGTTAATACAATTAAAATCAAAACAAAGTTTAATAAGATTTTTTTTTTTAAATTATAATAAAAGTTTTCTTAATATAGAATCTATCAACCGAAACTTGATCGCATTGAGTGTGAGTTACAACTGACTGAATGTGGTGTCTTTTTATTGAAAAATATTTAGCTTATGACTAATAGTATCTTCGATAAAATTTTATTATCAATTATCATTAGAATTGTAGAAGTATTGAGTATTTATGTACTAAGTAGTAAATACACAGTGCTCAATACCAACTCGTATTTAGCTTTGAAAAGTATTGAGCAGTATTGAGTAACCAAAAAATATGTTGAGTATACATTTTGCAGCTCTACAAGATACGCTGATGACAAACTTACCACTGCTTAGTTTTTTTTAGTACTAATTTCCGAAATAATTTACTTTTAAAATTTTAATGTTTAACAAAGTTCTGTATTAAGGGTGTAATTTATATAAAATAATTAATATAACATTTTCATTTGAGATTAAATTTGCTATTAAATAAAGGTTGTAATTCAAAATACTCCACGATAATACAACCAAGGTAAAACCAATTCCATGTGTTTGCGATAACGAGGATTTGAATACAATTGAATTTTAAATTGAACAGCTTCATCTGAGTCACTTAAATAATTCTCCATTTTGGCATTTTCACTGGGATCTAGAAGTACTGCTGCCATAACTCCAATACTGATGTTATATGCTGCAAAAATAAACATATTAAAACAATATAAACAAGTTAGAGTGTTCTATTCGGCTGTACCGAATCTTATATACCCATCACCAATAAATACGGTCAGCTATAATTGCGCACGCGATTTGGTAATTTTATATTTTCTAATAAGGAAAATATAAGATGTAAATTTCAGCTTGCAAGATTCATGCATTTAAATCTTATCAGGGAAAAAATTAGGTTTTCCAAACTTTTCCATATATTTTGATTAAACAATTTGTAAGCTATTAGAAATAACGATTGGCACCAAATTTATAGGTCTATTTTTGAACGTTTTTGAAAAAATTGGACTGACGCACAATTTTTTAAAATTTTTTATGGAACCGATTTTGTTCATTTTCAATACCAAAAATGTCAGATCTGCCAAGTATATTTTAACAGATATAAGCACTGATATAGCTAGATCGTCTTGGAATTTTACGAGATACATATATTCTTTTCTGAGTCCACGACCAATATTTCAATATGTTACAAACGGAATGACAAAATCAATTGGCGGTGAGTAAAAAATAACAAATAATAAAATATATACCCCATGCATTATATTTATGCAACGTAATATGCAGATCCTTTAATGTGGGAAGTTTTTTGGGATACTTTAACAATGTTAAATTTTTTATCAAATGATCGTGATAATATTTGACAAAATAATCAAATTTTTCTATTTTCAGTTCATATCGTGTAGAGGATAACAGCAAATAATATAGATCCTGCGCTGGAGTACCAATATGTGGCACTTGATAGTCCACTAAAAAGGTGTCAACAATATTACCCAATTCATCATATTTGAACATGACATTATTTGACCAACAATCTCCATGATTCAAAACATTAAATTCCTTTTCATCCTGTTTATTCGCCTCAAACATTTCATCTACTATATCATCTTTGTGCTGACACAATCGTTCGTAGTACAATTCATGACCTTCATAAGATTTAGCACAGTTTAGAAAGATTGCTGTCATTTTGTCATATATGTTACGCATCATTTCACGATTTTCCTCGTTAAAGAAATTGTTAAACAATACTGGCTTGTAATTTCTCTTCGCTGCAATAAGTACAGCCGATGCTGCATGCCATTGTGCCAATACTTTTAGCACCGCATGCGTGTGTTGGATATCGAAACCTTCCAAACGGTTGATATTTTTATAACCTTTAGGTTTAAGATCTTCTAAAAGTAGATACGAATGTTCTGTGGCTATTTCATAAGACTTTGGTGCAAATTTTATGTCGACACCAGCATTTGTATAAATTTGTTCAAATTCTGGCACTACTTCTCGATACATATAATGTTCGACTTCAAATATATCGATATTTTTCAGCGTTTCTTTAGCCATTTCATTGTCGTGTGCTGTTTTTAACATCAACGTTTTTGATTTGCAGGAGCCATCTGTAAATATATGCATTATTTTATTATTAGTCATATTATTTATTTAAAGTCATAATGTATTATATATTTAAAATACTTCACACTTGTTGTTAGGGCAAACGAAATTACTTTTTTAATACACTACAATGTAAAATTCCCACTGCAATTATTGTGGTGAATCCCCTTTTCGAATGTGTGGTTATTTATAAAAATAGAGTCAATATAGTATAAATTATTTTATTTAATTAATACTAACTGTACTAAACATATAATTGGTAATTCACAAGGTCTGCTATCATGTCATAATGTCCTAATATTTCACGGCTCGGCTTAACCGACTCTTAGGCTTTCGGCTCAGGTCTCTGCTGGTTGATTACGATAACACAATAAAATAGAGTAGTATTATTTTAGGAAATTTTTTGCTTGAAAGGCTATAACCCCATTTTCAAACCATTGTCAAATATTAGGACATTATGACAATATGACCTTGTGAATCCAAATATTTATATAACACAATCGTAAATGTATTTACGTCCTTCCTTTCTCTCTGTGTACTTTGAAAACTTACCTTTCAATTCAATTTTCGCTTCCAATCGCAGCATTATACTGGCATAATTTTCACCAGCACTTAGGGCAGGTTTGGCTTGAAAATCTTTAATTTGTTGAAAATTACTAAAAATTTCTTTAAAAACTGGTTCAAATAATGATGCTTTAATCCAAGTTGGTATAACTTGACCTGTATTTTGTTCACTCGCCATTAATTAAAATCGAACAATTAATAATATAATTGAAACAAAAACGAATAGTAATAAGAATTTTCTTAATATAAAATCTAACAACCGAAACTTAATCACACTTAATGAGAATTACAACTGAATGATTGGTATCTTATTATTGTAAAGCTTTTGACTATTATTTTGAATTTTATCATCTAGTGAATGTTATTATCCAGTAACGTAAATGAAACTGTTTTGATTTTACAAATGAAAAACAACACATTTATTTAAAAACAACAATTTATTTAAAAAGCTTTTTCTTTGAATTTCACAAAAAATCCCCGTATAATAAATGAGATTTTGTACAGTGGCGATCAAGTATTATGTATTAAAAAAAATTAATAAATATTTGTAGAGATTAACTGAAAAATTTAAAATTTGTATGGGAAAGACATGATGAGCCATTGCACAGTGGGGCAGAATCGAAATTTTTTGGAAATAAATCTGGCATTTCTAAACGGCTGTTCCGATCGGGATAAAATTTGAATTGGGTGTAGCCAAGGAGTATTTGAGTTTAAGTTATTAAAATGGGCCCTACAAATAATCCAGGGGCGGCGCTAAGTAGGGTACCTTCGACATGTAAAATTTTTAAACACGTGCCATTTTTTTGTTTCCTATCCGATTTCAAAGAATTTTATATTTTTGGAAAGCGTTCGGCTAGATCTTGAAAAAACATGCTCGCTTTTGCTATTTATCTCTTGTAATTTTCTAGTTATAGGCATTTCAAAATTGAAATTTTAAAATTTTGCCATACCTTGGTCCGCTTTTTTAAAAATATAGGGAGCACTTTTGGACCGAATGGACTCGAATTTTTTTTGTTAGTTAGACAACTAAATTACCTACAACATACAAAAGATTTCAGAGCAATATCAGTTACGAATCCAAAAATAACAGATTTTCAATTTAAAAATTAAAAAAATAGTATATTTTTGCTGTTTTTTGGACAAAAAGGTGACATAACTCTTTTTTTATTAAAAAACAACTTTCTTTAAGAACATATAACAATTTTATGTTTTTCTATAAAGTTTCTTTACGGAGAACATTCTAGTATAAAAAACATGTCCTATTTTTCGAACATGTCGGACCTACGCCCTTTGGAAATTGACCTATTTTTTTATCAAAATTTCAACTTTGGGCCACATGTTCTAAAATCCCAAAGCTGAGATCAGATAACGGAAAGCAGCTTTGGAAACCCTGATGTTTTCCCTATTTATCCCTAAAGTATTTTCCCAGCCCCGAAGAAATGTGAACCCTATATTCAAAATTGTAAAAATTACCATTTTTGGGATTTTCGCTCCAATTTTTAGGAATTGCGGGATTCCCTTTGACCTTTTGACAAGTTTTTTTACACCTTGTTATTTAGAATGAGAAACTTAAACTGAAAATTTCATTGAGTTTCATTAATAAAGATTTTATTACATATTCATTGAGTTTCTAAAACTAAAATTTATATCAAAATTTTAATAGGATTGCAAATATTGCAAATATTGGAACCTAACCTATCTCAATTAGATTCAAAAATATGCCACTTTAAAACTCCGTCCTTCAAAAATATTGCACTTTTTCATACTTAAGCTTTCCTAAGCTATCTATAGCAAACAAATATGAATAAAAAAATAAAACTTTGCAATTTATATTTCACAGAATAAATTCCAAATGCAAGATTTTGCCATTGTTTTTATAGCCACTTTAAAAAAAATATTGAGTTTGTCATTCCGTTTGTAACATATCGAAAAATTGGTCATAGAACCAATATATCTACACTGTCTCAAACAATTGTCCGTACCCCATGCAGCTGAAAATGTATTTGATTATAATTCGAAAAATACTTACCCGATTCGAATAAAGTAAATGTTTTTTAAAAGTCCAACAAGTGATTATAAAAATTGCCAATTAATACTAAAATAAAAAATGTTCACATTTATTTTTAACAAAAAAATTAAAAATAGTTCAAAATATTAACTCAAAAAATGTTCCGTACCCTATAAATAAATTAAGATATCTATTTATAAAATGCATATTATGATGATGTGTGATGTCCTTAATATTATTAATATTAATGTGGTGTCCTTTACGTCTCTTAAGTGATTATTCATCGATAAAACCAGTTTTTTGTAGTTACTGCACCAATATTCCACCATTCTTGAACGATGACATCTTTCAGCATTTTCTTATTAGTTATTTTATACTGTCGAATTTTTTTCTCCAAAATAACATTTACTTTATTCAAATCGGATAAGTATTTTTCGAATTATACTCAAATATATTTTCAGCTGCATGAGGTACGGACAATTGTTTGAGACAGTGTATATGGGTCATTTCATGGCAAGTGAACCAACTTTTGAAATCCATGTCTTTTGATCGGGATGCAACTTTTCAACAAGGTCGGTCGAGAACTCTCTGAGTTAGAGAGGGTCAAAATTTGACATTTTCGCCAAGCAGGTGTTTTTTCTTATCTATGTATCTTATTACCTATATGTGCCCCAAATAGCTTATATAGCTCTTTCATCAGTCTTTAAAAAAAAATATTAAAAAAAAATAAAAAATTTTTAATATTTATTTTTTCGAAATCAAAAACTTTTTTTTTAAATAAAGCTTAGATATTTTCCTTGAAGACATATTTTGTATATATGGGGGATTTCATGTCAACTTTTGAAATCGATGTCTTTCGATCGGCATCAAGGTTAGTCTTATTGGATAGTAATTAAGACACAATTTTTCAACAAGATCGGTCAAGAACTCTCTGAGTTAAAGGTGGTCAAACAGGTGTTTTTCTTATCCATGTAACTTATTACCTATTGTTCTTAGCAAAATGTGTCCCAAATAGTTCAGATAAAAAGGGGTCAAACTAAAGAAGTTAGAAGGTTAACTAAGAAGTTAGAAGGTTAAGATCAATGATCCCCATAAAAATCCACAATATAGCTCTGACAATAAGAATTCTCTTAGACATCCCTTGATCAAAAAATTAAACTTTGACCCACTGTAAAAAAAAACTCAGACCAGCTGAACTATAAGTTTATTCTACAAAAATACTCAATATGTCATTTCAGAATTATAGGGTCGCTTTTCTGTTCCAATCAAAAAATCTTAATTTGCCCAATTTGATATTAATTATACTGTCCAACAAATTAAGATTTTTTGATTGGAACAGAAAAGCGACCCTATAATTCTGAAATGGCAGACAGTATAATTAATATGAAATTGGACATAAACGCGTTAATCTTTTTACGAACTTTTGTGAGGATGGGTCCATAATTGGTTTTAACCCCTTATATAAGAACCCTATTTTATTGTCAATAAATAAATAAAAAATATCACTTATATATCAACAATTTAATAATAATTTATGAAGTCCTACATTTTTAAGCCAACATTTTGGTGATTTTCATTATTTTTGGGCTCCCCTACAAAGTTACAGTGAAAAATCAATTCCTATTTCACCCCTCTGGATCCGCGCCTGGATTAATATATTATTTACAATTACGGAGTAGACCGTAAGGTATTTGGTTTACATAAAACGACTATTAACACAATTATTTAGCTATAAATTTTGCTATCTAAAAAAGATAATAATTTAAAAAGTTCCGCGATAATATAACCAAGGTAAAACCATTTTCATATGTTTACGATAACGAGGATTTGAATATAATTGCATTTGAAATTGGGCTGCTTCATCGGAGCTGCCGAAATAATTATCCAAATTGGCTTTGTCGCTGGGATCCAAAAGCACGGCTGCCATAATGCCAGTGCTGGCATTATATGCTGTAGAAGGAAATGTATACAAATAAATTAGTCTCAATTTATGAAAACAAAAAATACTTACCCCATGCACTATATTTAAGCAAAGTAATGTGCAGATCCTTTAATGTGGGCAGATTTTTGGGATACTTTAACAATGTCAAATTTTCTGTCAAACGATCGTGATAATATTTTATAAAGTAATAAAATTTTTTAATTTTCAATTCATATCGTGGTAAAGATAACAGAAAATAATATAGATCCTGGGCTGGAGTACCAACATGTGCTGCTTGATAGTCCAATAAGAAAGTACCAACAACATTACCCAATTCATCATGTTTAAACATGAAATTATTTGACCAACAATCTCCATGATTCACAACATTAAATTCATTTTCATCCAGTTTATTGCCTCGAACATTTCATCTAGTATAACATCTTTGTGCTGGCACAACCGTTTATAATACAACTCATGTCCTTCATAAGTTTTGGCAGATTTTAGAAAAGCTTCTGTCGGTGTATCAATACTTTACTCATCACTTCACGATTTTCTTCTTTGTAGAAAGTTTCGAATAACATGGGCTTGTAATTTTCTTTTGTGGCAATTTTTACTGCTGAGGCGGCATGAAATTGTGCTAAAATAGTTAGCACCGCTTGGGTATGTTTGATATCCAAACCTTCCAAACGATTGATATTTATATAACCTTTAGGTTTTAGATCTTCTAAAACTAAATGTGCATATTCGGTGGATATTTCATAAAATTTCGGTGCAAAATTGATGTTGACACCAGCCTTTTTGTAAAGTTATTCCAATTCCGGCACTACTTCTCGATGCATTATAGTTTCTACTTTAAACACCTCATTACTAACATTCATTTCTTTAAGTGCCTAACTGTGGTGGGCTGTTTTTAATGTACATGTTTTTTGGAATATGAAAAATACAATATTAAAATTTGTGTCTTGGGAGTTCTAATAACGATAAGTATGTTTTGCATTTACGTCTCTTGTTTATATCTGCAATATATTAGTAGTGGTTACTATTAATATATCTTTTATATTCGATTTTTTTTATAAATTTAAATAGATATTAACTAAGTAAATGCGTTACTACTATAAAAAGTACGATTTTATTTTCTCTGTATCATACCATTCAATTCATTTTCCGCTTCTAACTGCTATATTAATGAGGCATAATTTGCACCTGTACTTACGGCATGTTTGACTTTAAAGTCTTTTTTTCTTGAAAATTACTAAAAATTTGCTTAAAAGCTGGTTCAAATAATGATGCTTTAATCCATGATGGTATAGCTGGAGCTGTATTTGGTTCAGTCGACATTATTTAAAACGCAATAAATGTTGATATAATTGTATTGTACTCAAAACAAATCGCACTATTTTATTAAAATTAATGATAGTTTTGTTTACAGCAGAGCTAATAAATAAAATTTTATCACACTCAGTTAGAATTATAAATTATAGCTGAATAATTGTTACCGATAGTTTGTTGTTTTGCTGTAACTTAAAAATTGCAAATTAAAAACTGAACAATTTATTTTATTTGAAAAAGCTTTTTCATTGATATTCCTGTTTATTAAATGAGTTGCAGTTCCAATCAAGTATTATGTATTAAAAACAGATAAGAGTTATATATTGAGCTATGTCGAATCTTAAGTACCCTTTACATTAGTAAATATTAAATTAATTTTTAGTTTTGTAATTAATTACGATTACTAGACTTTTAATTTATAAAATTAGAGTGTTAATAAATTAAATTTTGGGGAGAGCATACAAATAACTATGTATGTATGGTACCCTAAAACTAGAGTTTCGTTTTCGGTTTTAATCGAAATCGAAACCGCAGTTTTTCAAGGTCTAAAATCGACAATTATTCTTCGGTTTTTACTTTTAATATATTTTTAGTAGAAAAATTAAAAATTTAGAAATGAAAAACAAACTTTTTAACAAAGTCTTAGTTTTTTCAAATATCCAATTAAAGTATGGAGTACTGGCTGACCCGGTACAATAAAGAAATAGTACTATAGCCAACTATTATGTACATAAGTAAAATAATTTAATATAATAAAAAGTACAATTAAAAGACAAAGTGCCATTTTTTGAAATCAAAGTAATTTCCTGATTATGGGTTCAATATTACAAAAAAATTCAAAAAGTACCATTTTGAAGAACGCAAAAGTACTCCTTAGTTTAGTTTAGTTCTCCTTTTTTGGTATCATAATACCATTGTTTCTTTACTGAAAAGCATATTAGCCAACTTTAATGTTTATAAGCTAATTAATTTAATATATTAAAAAAGTACCATAAAAAGAAAATTTACCAATTTTACTTGATCGTCTTCAACACCCGTCAAGTTTGAATTTTAAATTTGTTTGCTTTTCCTATATTATCAAATGATTTTGATATTTAATAAATAATCACAATACCGACAGAAACCGATCAGTTTCAATTTTTTAAAATCGAAACCGCGGTTTTGAAATTCATCGGTTTCTTGGAAACTCTACCTTAAACTGATGGAAGCATATGCATTAACTTATTTAGTCTTTAGCTACCAGGATTGTGTTATCGGTGTTAAAGTTCAACTTACAATTTCAATATAATTTTTTTTAATAGTTTTTATACCCTACATCACCATAGTGGGGAGGGTATTATGCGTTTGTGCAGATGTTATTAAAATATTAGTCTAACACCCACCTTAAAGTATACCAATCGACTTAGAATCACTTTCTGAGTCGATTAAACGATGTCCGTCCGTCCGTCCGGTTTGCTGGCTGTCCATGTAAACCTTGTGCGCAGAGTACAGGTCGCAATTTTGAAGATATTTCGATCAAATTTGGTACATATTACTTTTTTGGCCCAAGGACCAAGACTATTGAAACTGGCTGAAATCGGTCCATTATTTCACCTAGCCCCCATACAAATGTCCCCTCGAAATTGGACTTTATCGGTCATAAATGTTTAATTTATCTATGTATCTACACAAATTTCGCTCCAAATAAGTTTTATATACACAAAATTCATGTCACCAAATTTTGTTACGATCCGTCCATAATTAGTCATAGCTCCCATATAGACCCGCTTCCGAAAATCACTTTAACGTGCATAAATCGCTTAAAAATGTTGGTAAACACACAAAATTCAACATAGTTAACTTTAATATAGACGTAAATCACATGACCTAATTTCATGGTGATCGGTGCATAATTGGTCATAGCCCCCATATAAGGCCCACTTCCAAAAAACACTAAATTATTGAAATTTTAAAAGAAACATTTTTTTTGCTCTTTTACTTAGTGTAGGGTATTATATGGTCGGGCTTGACCGCGCATCCAAAATTGGAACATGTAAAAATGGCCTTTTTTCAAAAAACGTAGCTATGTATGTATATTTATTCTTTTATAGAAAAAAAATTCTTCGGAACTATATACAATTTGTATACTACCCGGAAAGAGTAAAATTTGGCTCACTTAGTCGGATATGATCCCCCAGACCAATCAAATCGTGGCCAATTTAAAAAAAATTAGGTTTTAGTAAAAAATCCTAAAAAAAACAAAACAGTGATCCTCGAAAAAGCTCCATAATTCTATAGCCCTATATATTTCTGAATTACATGCAAAGTTTTCTTACTATCATATGGTAAATAACGTCGCAGTGGGCAGTTTTTGGAACACATTTTTTTTTGCTGGCTAAGTGAAGCCCTTGAAGCCCTAATTGTTGTTGTATTTGCATATTTCGATGTGTGACAAACGGAATGACAAACCCAAAATACCCCAATCATTTTGATAGTGAGTATAATTATTACAATAATAGAGTAGATTGTATTACATTTATAACAATTTGAGATTAATTTTGCTATCTAACAAAGATAATAATTTAAAAAGTTCCGCGATAATACAACCAGGGTAAAACCATTTCCATATGCTTACGATAACGAGGATTTGAATATAACTGCATTTTAAATTGGGCTGCTTCATCTGAGTAGCTAAAATAATTATCCAATTTGGCATTGTCGCTGGGATCCAAAAGCACGGCTGCCATAATGCCAGTGCTGGCATTATATGCTGCAGAAGGAAAGACATAAAAATAAATAATTAATTAATCATATAATATAACAATAATAAAGTAATTACCCCATGCATTGTATTTATGCAACATAATATGCAGTTCCTTTAATGTGGGCAGTTTTTTTGGATACTTTAGCAATATCAAATTTTCAATCAAACGATCATGATAATATTTGATAAAATAATCAAATTTTTCTATTTTTAACTCATATCGTGTTGAGGATAACAGCAAATAATATAAATCCTGGGCAGGTGGACCAATATGTGGTATTTGATAGTCCACTAAAAACGTACCAACAATATTACCCAATTCATCATGTTTAAACATGACATTATTTGACCAACAATCTCCATGATTCAAAACATTAAATTCATTTTCATCCTGTTTATTTGCCTCAAACATTTCATCTAGTATAACATCTTTGTGCTGGCACAACCGTTCATAATACAACTCATGCCCTTCATAATTTTTGGCTGATTTTAGAAAAGCTGCTGTCAGACTATCAAATATTTTGCTCATCATTTCACGATTTTCTTCTTTGAAGTAAGTTTCGAATAATATGGGCTTGTAATTTTCCTTTGTAGCAATTTGCACCGCTGAAGCGGCATGCCATTGTGCCAAAACTGTTAGTACCGCTTGGGTATGTTGGATATCCAAACCTTCCAAACGATTAATGTTTGTATAGCCTTTAGGTTTAAGATCTTCTAAAAGTAAATGTGGATATTCGGTGTCTATTTCATAAAATTTGGGTGCAAAATTTATGTCGACACCTGCCTTTTTATATAGTTGTTCCAATTCCGGCACCACTTCTTGATACATTATAGTTTCTACATTAAATACATTGTTATTCTTCACCACTTCTTTAATCGCTTCACTGTCGTGTGCTGTTTTTAACATTAATGTAATTGATTCGCAGGAGCCGTCTGTGAAAGTTTTTCGGAATATTTTAAGAAATATTATTTAAATTTTTAAGTTATGAATAGTTTAAGAAAGTGAGCGTTGTGTCGTTATACCTGTCATTTCAATTTCCGCTTCTAAACGCAACATTACTGTGGCATAATTTTCACCAGCACTTAGGGCAGGTTTGGCTTTGAAGTCATTTATTTCCTGAAAATTACAAAAAATTTCCTTAAAAACTGGTTCAAATAATGATGCTTTAATCCATGTTGGTATAACTGGAGCAGTATTTTGTTCACCCGACATTATGTAAAACGCTACAAATGCTGATATAATTACAATAAAATAAGATCTTAATATGTTATTATTTTAATTAATTAGTCTTTTGTTTAAATCAAAACTAATAACTGAAACTTAATCACACTCCGTTGGAATTATAACTGAATAACTGTTGTGTAGGTGGTTCAAGCTTGAAAATAAATTTCCAGTAGAAAATTGTCACCGATAGTATGTCGGTTGTTATGCAGCAACATAAAACTTGAGAATGAAAAAAAGAACATTTCTTATTTAAAAAAGCTTTTTCGTCAATATTCTCCACAAATCCCTCTGTATTAAATGAGATTTTGTACAGTGATGATCATGTATTAAGTACAAAAATAAATAGTTGTGGATATTTTATTTTTTTTTATAGAAAAGCTTTTGTAGTTTGTTTTTTTTTTTTTTTTGATTAATTAAGATTAAGGGGATTATTTTGTAAATCAATTCCCAAGTCTTCGAAAAATATTCCATATAAATAAAGATGTGTATGGAAATATTTTCAAAGTGAGCAGAGTATTACAAAATAAAATGTAAAATAGGGTGGTTAGGGCATGAAAATTACGAGGAAGTATACTTAAAAGTAAGACGTACTTACTAGCAAGTCAATAAATAAACCTATTATGGAACAATTCTTTAGCTATAGACTAGGCGAAAAAAGTGTAAAACACACTAACCCGAAAAATCTGCATCGAATATCGAAAAATGGAATTTTTTTTATCATTTTTCACCATTTTTGGCCCATAGCTTCCAAACTGTTGGAAATTAAGTAGATTAGTGTTTATAAAATACCGACTTTTCAAAAAACCGGTTTGTCGGTTAACCGAATATTGTACCGACATCGAAAAAACCGGTTAAACCGGTTAACCGTCATATATGTGTAGAAAACATAAAATGTCCTATAAAGTATACACAGCTTTAAAATTTGTAGTTTTTAGTAGTCAGGAATTAAATAACTATAAATATACAAAAGAGCTAAGTCCATTTTATTTTGTAAAAATTTTAAATGGAATTGAGTATAAATATGTTAGTAGATATATAATACTTGTTTTAATTATTGGTTTATTCATTAAATTTCAACCAAAAAATGTAAATCAATTTTTTTAATTAAATATTTGATAATTTTAAAATTTATTATCACCTCGACTTTATGATATGAAACATAAATTGTTACAAGTCCCAAAAAATTACCTATAAGATGCAAACGCGCTTCTTCTAAGCTGTGATTATTTGTCATTATAAATCATACCAAATAATTTATAAAAATCCATTATCAGATTTCAAAAATATTTCAAATCATGGATTTTTGAACGTTTTTTGTCTCTCCTGAAAAGGACTTTTTACAGTAAGCTTACGAAATGAATAATGAAATTAAATTTTAAGAACAAAACACACTGATGAAGTTAAATTTATTGAATGAAGTTATATACATCAAATTCAATTTAACGTTTGGAAAAATCATCACAAAGTTTATAATGAATCAGTAGTAAGATTTAGCTTAACTTCTAGAATTATGTGGAATTTAATCTTTAATAGTTTCATTGTGAGCAATTTATTCCGAAAAAGTTTTTCAGTAAACTCATCGTCCTCTACTATTTAAAATCATTGTAATTCTTAAAAATGTTGATCTAAAGAGGTTTGTATTGTAAATCAGCAGTTTAGGTTTCAAATCAGACCAATAATGTTTATACAATGAATATAAAAAATGCACAAAAACATGAGATTTATTAATTTTAGTCCCAAATTTTAAAAACCGTTTAACCGATTGATAAAAACCGGATAAACCGTTTAACCGAAAATCAACATTTTAAATTAACCGGTTCGCAAAAAACCGAGATTTCGAAGAAAAACCGGTTTTTCGGTTAACCGGTTTATAAACACTAATTGCAATTGAAAAAAGCTGGATTCATTGCTTGCAGAAGTTTTTTGGTGTCCCAATATAAAGATACAGTCACCGTAGTCGCGGAGGAAGATAGATTTGTTCATACAAAACGCTTTTGATATGCTAAGAAAAAATTCATGAAAATTCATATCTGAAATGTATTTGTATTAAATTTTAGTTGGATACTGATAATTAAGAAACGATCGTCATGAAGTTTTGTGACAGGATTTGTGTGATGAATTTTATCTGAATATTGGTTTAGTTTTGTATGTTCCATTATTAGAAAATATCAGTGCTAAATGTCACCTTGCTGGATTCATACATTTAAATTTTTCGAGATCAAAATAAGTTGTTCATATATTTTGATCCAAAACATTCACCGATTCAGTATATATTATGATATACACTCTAATAAATTTTCATGTAAATTTCCTACATTAATAGTAGAAAACTTTTCTCTTTCTATAGTTAGGGTAAAAATATGTACATTAGAGTGCTCCAAGATTGTATGGACGAAAAAAACTTGCTAGGTACAGGCCGTCCCCCCCTCTAGAATTGTTCTATGTATTGTAGAAACACGTTGTGTAAAATATTAGGATGATATGATAACGTTAACTGGTGGCACAGCGACGCTGAAGTTTTGTGGTGCATTTACAAGGGGAAAATATGCAATTTTTTCAGTTTTTGTAAAAATGTTGCCACTAAATAATGACTTTTACAATTTAATTTAAAAGAATCGAAATGTGTACATAATTGTCGTTATAATAAGATATAAAAGACAAAAATTGGTGAAAAAATGTTAAAGTTATTAAAAAATCGCCAGGCCATTTGCCACGTGTCTCAGGCCACTAGAACAAGAAATTTATGAACAAAATGAACATATTTTGAGAAATATTAAAATAAAAGCTTATTTTTACTTAAAATATATCCATATTTACTTGTATATGAGTTTTTGTCCTCGTAGGATACCGTTAACCTATTCGCAGGTATGACCAAAAAAATAAAATTTTTTTAACGGCAGTTTCAAAATTCCAATTTCAAATTTTTAAAAATTTTGTGAAACAAATTTCAGAATTTTTTGATCATAACATGGGGATTTATTGACAACATAATAGGGAATAAAAATGTGAAAAAAGTATGTCAATACCTCCTATAGTTTTTCCGTACCTGCGATATAAATTTTGCGATTTTCGAGAAAAACAAATTTTTTGGCCATATTTTGTGGAATGACCAGAATTTCCTTACTGTATTGATTTTTAAGTAAAAGCTATTCAGAATAATATAGTCCAGGTAATTTTAAATATAGTCTGAAAGTTTTACTAAAATCGGAAAACTTTAACCCTTAAATCGTGAAGGTCAAATGTCAATTTTTTCAATATTTGGAATGTCTCATGGAAAGATAGCGAAATATTATATATTTTTGGGCCGATTTTGATGAAACTTAAGAAAAATATAAAATGAAGTCTAGTATTCATAATAACTGTACAAAAAATGGAAATTAACCCTTAATAGCACTTGGGGTCCAAATGACCCTCAACTTTTAAAATCACGAAAAACACATTAATTTTGACCCCAAGTACTCTTAAGGGTTAATTTCCCTTTTTGTACTGTTGTTGTGAATAAATAAATAAAATAAAAATTTCAAAAATAGAACATTTTTGCTGTTTTTTGGGCGAAAATGTGACTCTGGAACGATTTCACTTGGCAAAAGATTTTGAATTCAGCGACAACTGTAACATACGGAATTTTTTCACCAGGGAAGACATCAGACCTTTTATTACTACGAAAACAGTTCCATTGATCTAATAATGTTCCCCTTAATTTATCAGGCCGTCAATAAAACTATTTTATTCGGATTATACTTGGAAAATTTTCGGCTCAAACCAGTGACGGTATTTAATTTTTAAAAGTTATATTTTCAGTAGTTTGTGTAAAACGGAATATTTAGATGGTAGATGATATAAGTGGAAAAATTAATGTGGTGTGATTTAAAATACAACAATTTAATAAAATTTCTTCAATGTAACTCCCCTGTAAATGTCAAAACGCTATTCTATTCAATATGTTTAATTAAAATTAAGTGTTTTATTAACTTCCGTTTACAAAAATTCGTAGATAAAATTTCATGGAAAATAATATTGTTTTTAATTATATACATGTATGTAAAAAATATGTATTTGCTAACAAAAACAATAATGTAGTTATTTACTAAAAACACATCATTTAGATTACTTAGTTACTAGAATGTATGTACAATTTAATTTTGTTTTAATTAAATAAAAACCTACATATTTATATAAGCATTCTAAAATATACATACTGTAAGTACACTCATAAATAGTAATTCTATATAGCACCACGATTGTACAGCCAAGGTAAAATCATTTCACTATGTTTACGATAACGGGCATTTGAATACATCTGGATTTTTAAATTGATGCCAGCATCACTCTCGCCAATAAAGTTGTCTATATTAGCATCCTCTTGGGGATCCAAAAGAACTGCAGCCATAACACCAGTTACTGTAGATAAACCTAAGAGAAAATGTTCAAACAATAACATAACTCGAACTTTAGCTAATCATTTAAAATGGATATTTACCCCATGGATTATATTTGTGCAGCATAATATGTAAGTCCTTTAATGTGGGCAGCTTTTTGGAATAATTCAATAACTTAAGATGATCCAATAGCTCAGTATGATAGTATTTAATGAAATAATCAAAGTGTTTAATTTTCAATTCATATTTGGTGGACGAAAGCAGAAAATAGTATAAATCTTGAGCTGGTGAACCATAACGGGGTATTTGATAGTCAACCAAATATGTTTCTTTAATTTTACCAAAAGCATCATGCTTAAACATAACATTGTTGGACCAGCAATCACCATGATTTAAAACATTAAATTCACTCAAGTCCACCTTACTAGCCTCGAACCATTCGTCCATTCGGCAATCCTTTTTCTCATACATGCGCTCATAGTACAATTCGTGACCATCAAATGATTTCATACAATCCATTTGGATTTTATTCAAACCGGCAAACATGGCATTCACTATTTCACGAGTTTCTTCTTTAAAGAAGCCTTCACAAAGACTTCTATCGTAGGCGCCCTTGGTGGCGACACGAGCAGCAGAAGCTGCATGCCATTGCGCTAGCTTCTTTAGCACGGAATGAGTGTGCTCCATGTCTAAACCTTCCAGGCGATTGACATTTATAAAACCTTTGGGTTTTAAATCCTCTAAGAGTATGTAAGGTTGATCGATGCTCAGTTTGTAGGATTTGGCGCCAAATTTTACTTCAGCCCCAACATCTTTGTACATCTGTTCAAATTCTGGCACTACCTCACGATACATTGTAGATTCGACATCAAAGATATCGTGATTTTTCATCATTTCACGGAACATTTCATTGTCATGAGCTGTCTTTAACATAAGGGTAATTGTTTTTGATGAGCCATCTAAAAGAAAGTTAAAATATTTAATAAAACCATTTCTCAGATTCAATCTAATTCTTTGATAAGATAAGAATTTAAAAACAATTTTGGTTTCTTAAACTGAACCACTAAAAAGGGTATTAATATGATTTTATATTCTGTGGACTATTTAGTAAAATAGAGGACAACCACACTCGACTTATACCATTAAATTTTATTTATTGTAAATATCTGTTTAAATACATACCTTTTAATTCAATATCTGCCTCCAGGCGCAACATAATTGTGGCATAATTTTCACCAGCGCTCAAAGCTCGTTTTGCTTTAAAGTTCTTAGTTTGATGAAACTCAGGAACTATTTCTCTAAAAACTGGTTCAAATAATGAAGCCTCAATCCATAATGGTATATCGGTACCAGTTGCTGGCGATCCCTGATCATTAGCCATAATTGTACTAACAAAACAAGTGCAAATAGAAATAACTACTTTAAATAATTACAAATCACGACAAAAGAATGACAAAATCAAATTTAACGTTCTCACAGTTGATGCCAAAATACAACTGAGTAAAAATATTCTCTGTTTAGAATTTTAAAGCAAAAAAAAAACTTGTTTGTTTTGTTTTTTTAGTAGTAAATTTTGCGCGTTATTGAAATTGAGAATGTATACAATTAGTTCCGTAGTCGAAAGCTTTTATACACAAATTTAAAAAAAGCTCTTTTAATTTGGGCAATACACTAATCAGCATGTGCACTATAGTATGGGTATTTTAGCATTAATAGTTTTGTTCAATTTCACTTAGTTATCTCCTACAAATGAAATTTCATAATAAATTTATATGTTGATCACATTATTCAAATATTCACCAAATGAGTAATGTGTGATAAGACAAACGTGAGCTAATAATCAATATTTTATCAAAAATTTTAACAATGTAAATGTATCTTGATACATTGATACGATCTTGAGTAAGAAAAAAAAATTCATACATTAAATTTTACATTAATTGGTATAATTGATCTTAGTCCCCAGAAAAGTTCTTCCGTAGAAAATTACTTTACCACTTACAAATCTGTTAAACATATAACATCGAGATTAATTGCGGGAAATATAAGTTCCACATAATCCTTATCCAATTGAATGAGGACTGGTCTATAATTGGTCGTAGGCCCCGTATATTATTATAAAAAATATAGAAATTATATCTCCTAGAACTGATACAAATATCCTCTCGGTATAGAGCTTCTCACATGGAAAAACGATCAGAAATAGTCAAACTTCGAAAGGTTATAAAAACTCAATTCGACTGGATTCTGGTTTGGTCTGATTAATTAGGATAAGCACTACTCCACTTCAACGAATATGATTATTTTAGTAATGTGTGTAAAGATGAAGATTTCATATACACAGTAATATTTTAAATTCTGTGGATGTCGGACTGGATTCTTCTCTAAAAAAAAACTCTCTATAAAAAAGTGACAACGATAAGTATTATAAAATTAACAAATTTCAGGTTGTTGCACTCGTTGGATGCTTATTAATCTAGTTTTTGTTTTTTCTCAAATTTTTTCCTAACAACTATTAATATTTTGATTAGAAATTAAGAAACATAATTAAAAAAAATTTATATAAAATTTGTTCGGATTGTAAAATAAACACAATGATAACTTCAATCTGAGAGAAAGCTTGAAGCTTTTTCTCTCAACATTAAATTACAATTTGAACTTGCTATTCGCACAACTTTCACAAAAGCTTTTTTCAACTTACAGAAAATAACGAAATACTTTATCAGAAGCAGGAAATATAAAGAGAGATACGATATCAATTTAAAAAAATATATGAATTAAAAAAATTGAGTTAGAAACTAGCTACATTTGGCATATTGAATCTAAAATACGCTACACTTTCGTGCATTACTTAAAGGTCTGTCTCTTTGAATTCATTTCAATATTAAAACTTTGCTGAATTTTATCTCGTTACTAAAACTATGATCGATAAGAGATTTTCGAGAGGGTTCTTATAATTCTGATTACAAAAACTTTGTTGTATTTCTCAATAGGGAGAATCCAAGCCAAAGTGGACAGAAAACTGCACTTTTAAGATTTGTCATTAACGAAATTTACTATCAAAGACATTTTGACTTTAGACGCTTTTAAAATACTTTTAAAATTTCACAAAATTGCACATACATAACTGTAAATAACTTTTAAATCATACAATGTACAACATTAATCACAATAAATCACATTTCATTCAAAAGCTGAAAGATCAATTCTTGAGACATAAATTGGAAAAGTCTATATATCAAAAACCGAAATTTTTAAATTAAAACAAGTAAGAAAGTATAGGCGGCCAAGCCCGACCATGTGACACCAAGTATATGATTATAAACAGTTTTCTTTTTAATCCAACATTTTTAAGAAATCTATACTCGTTAAAATTACTTTTGGAAGTGGGTCTTATATGGGAGTTATGACTAATTATGGACTGATCGTTATAAAATTTGGTGACATGACTTTTGTATATATTTATTGTGTATGTCATATCTTATTATCTATTGCAGTTTAAAATACTACTGCGCACGTGACTGCTCTTGAAAAATTATCTACTAGATTTGTTTATATTAAATATTGCTTACTATGCGCTTCTCATTATTTCTTATACTTACAGCTGTTACACATTCTTTTCTGTTTTGTTGTAGTGTTTGTTACTGCTGGTGCTTTTTAATTTGTTACGGGTTATTGATAGATATTAAGATGGTGATGTCATATTTGTATAGTTTTTGGATACTTAAAGGCTTGAATAAATTATAAAATATTACAAAAAGAGTTTTTTCGTAAAAAATGATAAAAACATTTTTTTTTAAATAAAAAAATTTTATTTTAATAACACAAGTTTTTTTTGTTCTCTGAATGATACTTATATTGTTAAAAAATTAGGTTTTCATATTTCATCTACCCTCATGAATACATATTTAATTTTTGGATTTAGTAACGTAATAATTTTTGATATTAATATTATTTGTAGCTAGTTCTTTTCAATATTATTTTTTTTTAAATCTTTGAGAAAAATTAAAAAAAAAAATTACTTAATTTTGTTCAAAATTTGTGCACTTTCATACTCATTTCAAAATTTTGAATTTGATCTTTTTAACAACTAGACGGATTGAGATTTTGGAAAAAAATTTTCCATTTTTGTTTGGAATTTACTAGATATAAAATATAGTTTTAAAAAATATTTTGACAACTATTACGAAAGATATTTGAAACGAAATTATCTTATTTGAAGTATATTTGCTTTATAATAAAGTTTCATTTAATATCTATTCGAATTTGTACAAGTTACGAGCTTTACAAAAGCTTTGCATACTAAAGGTGGATAACTTTCACAACCGATATCTCACCTTGTCCTCCAGAACGATTCGTTTGTACATCATTTTACAATCGGACCAGTAGTTAAAAAGAGAGAGATTTATTACCAATTTTCTTCCGATCACTGTGCCGGATTATCAAGGTTTTTGTGACCATCATATGCCGGGATATATAGTTGGAGTGTTGAGAGGGAGACACATGAAAATATTCATAAAAACAGAATTAACACTGTCACATGACCATAGTGGGGAGCGTATTATGCTTTTGTGCTGATGTTTGTAACGCCCAAAAGTATTATTCTAACACCCAACTTAAAGTATACCAACCGATTCAGAATCACTTGACTTGAATCAATTAAATGAAATACATGACTTATATGTATAGATAGAGGTGACATCGTTGTTTTAATTAAGATAATTACTATTTTCGACCTTTGCCTGAAGTAAGTCTATTAGAGTTCGTTTGTGACCAGGTCACTTCATCTGTTTTTCGGGTTTTTTTTCATATTTTATTTATTGTATCTTCCCAAAATAATGTGAACTATCAATAATTTGTTCAAATCTTAAATCTAAATATTAATTTTTATTACGTCCCACCACAGTTGGACGAAAAATTATGTTTAATTTATAGATCCTATCATCAGCGCAGGTCTGTTGGATTCCTTCTGCTTAGTCGGATATCCATTACTTCTCATTAATGTTTCTGCAAGTGGGTTTGGGTGAACTTCTAACTTTTTCAAATATGACTCCGCTTGGTTTTTTATTTAATTTTTCACCAGGAAGACCTAGGTCCTTATGAATGTTAATATTTCTCACATACCAAGGCGCTGATGTTATGATTCTTAATATTTTATTTTGGAATCTTTGAATTTTTTCAATATTAGAAGCTGAGGCCGTGCCCCATATAGCACCATATGGGTTTTATTATTGAGCTGTACAGCAAAAGTTTGCAATCTAAACTCAATCTCGAGTTTTTACCAATTAGCCAGTAAATTTGTAGTAATTTTAACTTCATTTGAGTCAATTTCGTATCTATGTATATGCTTTTTCCAGGTAAGACGTCGGTCTAGATGCAGACCTAGATATTTAACTTCAGTTTGTTGAGGTATTATATGATTATACCCTCCACCACCATCAGTGGTGAATGAGGGTATATATAAGTTTGTCATTCCGTGTGTAACATTGAGAAATATTCATCTGAGACCCAACAAAGTATATATATTATTGATCCTTATGAAATTCTAAGTCGATTGAGCCATGTCCGTCTGTCTGTCCGTCTGTCCGTCTGTGTAAAACACGCTCACGTCCAAAATACGCAAACAAACTTAGTAGAGTTGCAAGAAAATTGTTTATTATTGTCCTAAGCAGTTTGGTATTGAAAATCAGCAAAATCGGTATAGTGGAACCAAAGTTATGAATGAAAATGTGGGACAACCTAAAAAAAAAATTGATAATTTTCACATATTTTTGGACATTTTTTGTAAATATATTGCAGCTACTATCATAAAATTTTGCACTCGTTACTTTTATGATAAAAGGAGTAACTATGGTGAAAATTATAAGAATCGGTCCATGATTTCTCCTAGCCCCCATACAAATTTCTTCCCGAAATATGGTTCTATGGTCTATAAATGCCTACAGAATAGGAATATCCACATAAAATTCAGCAAAAATAAGTTTCGTGGTAAAACAAATTATATTACAAAATTTTTCGTGGATCGGCCCATATTTGACCATAGCCCCCATATAAAGTACACTTCCGAAAATCTCTTAAATAAGCATAAAGTCTTATAAATATCGCTATCAAGTTGAAATTCGACATGAATAATCCCCATATATACCAAAATCGCTGTACCTAATTCTATGAAGATCGGCCGATAATTGGTTGTAGCTCCCATATAAGGACCACTTCCGAAAAACACAATAACCTACATAAATATCTAAAAAATATCAATATCAAAACAAAATTTCACACACATCCATAGTTTATATTTAGAAATCATACTACTGGATTTTGTGAATATCGGTCCATATTTGACCATAGCTCCCATATAAGGTCCACTTCCAAAAATCAGTTAACTACTCATAAATCTCTTATAAATTCCTTTATCATGCTAAAATTCGACAAAAATCATACTCATATACATATATATCACTGTACCAAATTTTATGCAGATTGGCCGATAATTGGTCATAGATCCCCTATAAGGCCCATTTCCGAAAAAGATATTCACCTTAAAAAATATTTAAAACATATCGATATCAAAATGAAATTACGCACAGTAATTTGTATCCAGTAATCATACTTCTAGATTTTGTGAATATCAGTCCATATTTAACAATAGCTCCCATATAAGGTCCACTCCCGAAAATCACTAAAATCCTTAAAAAAAAAATTCTTACAATTATAGTTATCAGGTTGAAATTCGAAACAAATTTATTCAATATATATAGAAAATCGATGTACCAAATTTTATGATGATAGGCCCATAATTGGTCATAGCCTCCATAAGAGAACTACTTCAGAAAAAAAACCTGCACAAATATCCACTTGAGGTTAAAAGGGAAAAATGTTGATTCAACCGTATTAACTAATTATTAAGTATATAAATTGTTAAATTTCATACGTCCTAATAGGAATTTGAGTTATAAATTGCTGAATTAAATACAATTTTTTGTACATTTGAAATAAAATATCTTCTGCGTAAACTAGTCTTTCTAACAATTGTTATATTATTTCAGTTGTTATACCATCATATTTAGGTGGAGGGTATTTAAGATTCGGCACAGCCGAATATAGTACTCTTACTTGTTATTTATTAGGATTGGAGGGCACGATTCTCTACGCAATGTGAAAGTGGGATGTAAACATTTTTGCTCGTTTACTTTTATTCTCCATTGTTTTAACCACCTTTCTATGTCGAGTATATGGTCTTGTAAAAGAACAGATGCTTCTTTGGAGTTTTCATGAATGGCTAGTATAGATGTGTCATCAGCAAAAGTTGATATGTGGGTTCGGCTGTTTGTAGGCATATCACAAGTATATAGCAAATATAGGAAGGGACCCAGTATACTTCATTGGGTTACGCCTGCTTCAATAGGCTGTGATGAACTTATGAAGTCTCCCACTTTAAGAACGAACTTTCGATGACCTAAATAACTTTCTAGAAGCTTGTGTGTGTTCACTGGTAAATATTGTTTTATTTTTATCGATAATCCTTCATGCCATACTTTGTCGAAGGCTTGCGAAACGTCGATGAAGAGTGCACAACAATATTTTTTTTATGCAAATGTGTTGGTTATGATTTCTACCAACCTGTGAGTTTGTTTTATGGTGTTATGTTTTTCTCGAAATCCGAATTGATGAGTTGGAATATAATCAAAATGATTCACTATCGGCTTTAACTTGTGCATTAACAGTTTTTCGAATAGCTTTGATATATTTGACAATAGGCTAATGGGTCTATATGATTCTACTTTACTGTGATCTTTTCCCGTATCACTAAAGAAACTTTTCTTTAGTTTCTTTAGTTTTTCGGGTATCATAATTTTTCTGAAGGTTTTTGCATAAATAAAAATAATGGCGTCCTTTTATTTGGAAAATTTTCACTCCTTGTGATGGTTCAACGCACTTAAAGACGCGGATTTTGAGCACATTTTTCTGTGTAGATTTCACCAATGGATTTTGCATCAAAAATTAATACAATTGATGTTTTTTGAATCCTTATAAATACCTCTATACCTGAAATTACCTCTAATATAGGTATCCACTAGGGTATTCGAATTATTCGATTTTTCTCTTGTTCGAATAAAACGAATAATTCGAATAAGAGATTTAAACTTGTTCGAATAATTCGATCACACGTTTAAAATTAATCGAATTATTCGAATAATTAATCGAATTATTCGAATTGTGATGTCGGTTTTTTAATAATTTATTGTTAAACCCCCACTGTGCAACGTTAGTTTGCAATATTTGTGTTTATCATTCGATTTATTAAATATTTTGCAACACTTACGTACGCGGTTAATAACATCATTTATATGTATATATTTTAAGATCATGACCTTCATCTATTTCAATGTAATCATTATAAATATAATCCTCAATATCACTTTCGACGATCGTTTCAAAATCACATTGTCCATCACATTCAACTCAATTATAATCTAAGTGAATATTTTGATTATTAATTGCGATTCTTCTAATATTTCGCCAGCTAAATAAGAAATATTTTATTCCGTACCTTTTATTTTCATTGGTTCAAGTCCTAGAATTGTAATTTCTTGCAGTAATATTTATACAACATAGTCAATAAAGAAAAGTGGTATTTTTGGTTTTCATTGAGTGGGACCCTGGAAAATCAGTTTTTCATAATTCTTTTCATTAGTTATCTTACAAAACTCATTTAAAATCATCTAATACTATAGCCAGAGAAAAAATATAGTTGTATATGTTTACCATAACCATTTCAAAATGTTTACAAGTGTTTTGACAATGTTAGGGTTACTGCAATTATGTTTATGATCATAATCTGTTTAAGTTACCATACATCATACATGGGCACACTGCATTATATTTCTAATGCATTAAGCATTGCAGTATTCAGTAAATTTTTACTGGTAATGAAATTTAGATTGCATTACCAGTAAAATTTTACTGATTACTGAAAAAAAAATCAGTATTCAGTAAAATTTTACTGACTACTGAAAAAAAAAATCAGTATTCAGTAAAATTTTACTGAATACTGAAAAAAATCAGTATCATTAAATTGAAGTCTATTATGCATTACCGGTAAAATTTTATGAATTACATGTATTTAGAGTTTCATTTAAGTCATTTTGTCCACAACTTGGTGGGCTTTCTTCATAAGTAAAGTCTGGATCTTTGATGGAACATCACTATCAAAATCTGATAAATCACTCATTTCTTATTTTACACTTGGAATTTAACACTTTTAACAGTCAAATAGACTTTTGCATGTGATTAAAGAATATGTTTTTACTTTTTAAGTAACGTCCAAAAAATCTAAATTAACCCTTTCAGGCACAGTATTAAACCGCTGTAATTTTTATAGCAATGAGTTCACCACACGCTTTATTTCGACGTACATATATTGATAATTTTTGATGAAAAATGGAAAAATTGTTTTCGCAGGATATTATCTTTTTGGCAGGCAGTGCCATGAAATTCTTAAAAATAAATCAGTTTTCTTTGGAAATAACCATTTACTATATCTGTGAACTCAAAATTTCGCTCTATATTGAGAATAATTTAAAGAAAATCTTGGGGCACCGGTGACCGCATACGTGAAAGTGTTAATAAACAAAAAATGTAAGTAACAGTTATATTTTGTCAATTGGTCGAATTTATTTTTAAATATTTTGTTTAAAACGGAAAGGAAACTGTTATTTATATTTAAAAATAATTTACATAGAATCAGATAGCTACGCAGTGGTGTTGTCGGTAGAACAGTGGACTACAAGATTGACTTGGTTCGAATCCTAGACGTGTTAAGTATTTTTTATATTTTTTTTTTTTAAAAACTATTTTAAATTTAAAATATTTTATATTCTCAACAAAAACTTCACTTACTATCCTACAATAAGTCATGACAATTTAGCACTTGTTGTAGCAAAAGTAGTAATATGGGGATTTTCTTGAAGTTGCAACTTAAAAAATAAAAAGTTTGGTTTAAACCAATTTACAAATTTTCTTCTCTTTTATAGAAATACAAACCACATGTATACCTATTATTTTTTATGTCGAAAAAAAAATACAAAACAAAGAGTGTGTTGTTTACATGCATACATTTTGAATCGAAATATGTATATTTTGTTAATTTGTCTATTTTATTAGCATAAATGTCTTATAAATATAGCTATTAAGTTCAAATTCGTCATAAATAGTCGCCATATATACCAAAAACGCTGTACCAAATTCTATGAAGATCGGCCAATAATTGGTTATAGCTCCCATATAAGGACCACTTCCGAAAAACATATTAACCTACATAAATATCTGAAAAATATCTATATCAAAACAAAATTTTATACAAATCTCTAATTTATATTTTGAAATCATACTACAGGATTTTGTGAATATCGGTCCATATTTGACAATAGCTCCCATATAAGGTACACTTCTGAAAATCAGTTAAGTACTCATAAATATCTTATAAATAGCTTTATCATACTTAAATTCGACACAAATTAAGTATATCTATATACTATACTTACTAACTTCAAATCGATATATCTCGATTCATACACCTGACCCAGCAAAACGCCGGGACACGTATAAATTTACTTTTACCGATCTAACTTTTCCCGGTGGGCAGAACCCCCGCCGATTTGAACTGTTGCACAGTGTAATTTTCTTTATGATAAATCAGTCTATGATGAAATATTAATTTATTGATTACACATTGAGAGTTTTTGAAAAAATTAAACTGGCGTTAGCGTTATCTTTTAGAATTTCGTTAGGTAGTATTGGAGTTTTTTCCCTTCATCTGAGAAACTGGCTGATATTCTATGTAATATAGTGCCGTACTTTGGGACAATGTTTATATGCGAACTTGAAGAAAGTGTGAACCGATTCTTTGAATTTTACACAGAATGAAATATTAACTTTTTTGGAGATTGTCCCACATTTTTCAATACAAAATATTTCTGATCAACAGATTATATTTTTGTAAAATTTCATCGACTGAGTCCTTCCCTCTAGGCCTTATTGTGCCTTCGACATGCAGACAAACGGAGAGACGGAAGGACAAAGAATACAAAAGTATGTAGGTAACCGGCCAATATTTCAATGTTGTGGTGGATATCAAGAACATATTTCAGACAGCCGGGAAATACGTTTCCAATATTAATTATAGAACGTTTAAGCATTAATCTCTGATTTCCAAAATATACATTTTTAAATATTCAACACAGAACATGAGTGGCCATTAACTATTACATAATATATTAATTAATATATACATATTTTCAAAACAATTTGTTTGCAATGATTACTGTTTGAGTGTGTTAATTTGTTCATATATATTTATTAGTAGATAATAATTTCGTCTGGGTTCTACAGTTTTATTTAATAGAGTTAATTCTTATATTATAATGTTATCAGCACTTAATGGTCAAGAACTCCTCTATAGCAAAACCAAGGTAAAATCACTTGTAAATGCTTGCTAATACGTTCGTTAGAAAACATCATTTCCTTAAATTTATCCGCTTCTTGACAATCACCAATTAAATTATCCGCCGAAGCTTTATCGGTGGGATCACACAAAACAGCAGCCATGGTAACAAGAGCAGCAAGTAAACCTTAATGTTAAAACAATAATTTTATAAATAAATTTAGATCTAATAATATAATAGCATCATACTAACCCCATTTACCATGTCTTATTAAACTTGTATGTAAATCCCTTAAATTTGGTACAGACTTTCCGTATTTTAAAATCCTTAAATGATTTACTAAATTATCATGATAGTATTTAATCATATAATCAAATTTATTAACTTTGATGTCCAATTGAGCTGAAGATATAATGAAGTACAACAAATCTTGAGCTGGAGAACCATAACTTGGTATTTGTAGGTCTACAAAATAAGTTTCTTGCAGTTTTCCCTCTTTGTCATATTGAAACATAATATTATTAGACCAGCAATCTCCGTGGTTCAAAATATTAAATTCTTGCTCATCGAGGGAACATTGTTCGTAAAATAAATCGGTTATGTGTTCCCTTAAGCCTTCCAGCTGCTGTAGGTATTCTGTATGATTAGGCAGTTTCCTGACCGAGTTGAGTAAATGCTTTAGGGAACTGTCGAGCATGGTTTTGAAAAGATCTTTGCCATTTTCTATTAGCATTCCTTTCGAAAATTTGTGTTCGTAAAGTCCTTTCTTTTCAATTCTAACTGCTGAAGCAGCATGCCATTGAGCCATCTTTTTCAAAACTGCTCTGCAATGTTCCATGTCTAAACAATCCTGTCTAGGAGAGTTTTTGAAACCTTTTTTCGAAAGATCTTCCAGAAGTATATAATCCTGTTGTATGGGCAATTTGTAGGACAATGCACCAAATTTAATTTTCTCACCAACATCGGCATACATTTTCTCAAATTCGGGCACAATTTGTTGATACATACCCGCTTCGGTGGTGAACATATCCCATTTGCTCATCTCTTTGCGATACAATTCAGTATCGTGAGCTACTTTCAGCATAAAACTTTGTTCATGCTTATCGCCATTATTAAGTAGAACTTCTATTACTACTTTTATCATGAGAGTGGCGTAATTTTCTCCTGGCGCTAAAGCGGGAAAAGCTTTAAAGTTAAGTATTTTTTTAAAGCCTCCCAAAGTTTCGTGTAAAATATTCTCAAATAAATTTGATTTCAGCCATAGGGGTATGTTATCTGTAGTACTAGACATAATAAATGATTATTTTATTTCTAGCGTTGTGCTTATGATGTGTTCTATTTGGTTTTCTATTTACTACTGAAATTAAATAAACTATTTTGTTAATTTTAATAATTCAAAACACTTCAGTTCTATTAATTTTGCGTTTTAAATTAGGTACTACACGACAATATTTATATAGTTGACTATTGTCGTTGTTTTATAACAACAATAAAAGTTTTTGTTTCCCAACGAAACTACTAAAATTTTAATTTATTTTTTTTTATGTTAGCGTAGTTTTGTGTTGCAAATGATCTGTAGAAATACTGAAAATTTCACAATAAGGTCTCATTTTGAAAAAGTCAACAAAGTTTTTGATTTTGCAAAAAGGTCAAACATTTTATGCTTTGAGTTACAAAACATTTATTTTGATAGATATCCAGCTCGCATCCCACTAATCGATCAAATAGGTCTTCAAGGAAAATATCTAAGCTTTCTTTTGAAAAAAGTTTTTGATTTCGGAAAAAAAATGTCAAACATTTTATATATTTTTTTTTTTAAATTTTTATTTTAGAAAAATTGAAGAATTAGCTGCGTATCAAAACTATTTGTTAGGCATTTTGCTAAGAACAATAGGTAATAAGTTACATGGATGAGAAACAACGCCTGTTTGGCCAAAATGTAAAATTTTGACCCCCTCTAACTGAGAGAATTCTCGACCGTTCGTGTTGAAAAATTGTGTCTGAATTAATATAAAATTTTCGCCAATTCCATCCCTATCGATGTCAAAAGTTGCTTCACTTGACATGAAATCCCCCATATATGTATATAATTTTGAGGGTCTACTGCAAATATTTTAATGAGTTTGTCTTGTTAGTGGTGAGTATAAAAGTAAGCCAAAGATCTGTTCTCGTACTCAACAATTTTAATTCAAATTCTATTAAACAATTTGATTTTTCAAAACATCAAAATAATCTATAACAATACCGATACCCATATTTAGTTATTAAGTAAAAGCTCAGTTTAATAACACATATTAATTAAGCTTAATTATTATGCAAATACTAAAAAATTAATCAAAATGCTCAAATTACTTTATCTACTAAAAGCTTTTCCAGGGTTCTGTGAATGACTGTCGCTACCGCTCAATGCGCAAACAAATGTTTTTTCAATTATAGTTTAAATAAACACATGTATATCGTCACCGAAAATGCAAAAAATAGATTTTTTACTACAAAATAGATTTTTACAAAAAAATCAATTTTTTTACTAAAAAATATTTTAAATATAAATTGTATAAAAATCAATATGAGGAGCCGCAGAACAAAGGTACTTTTGTGAAAATTAAAAACTTTTGGAAAATTGATTTTTTCTAGAAGATTTCAACCCAAATATTATAAAAATACCAAAAAATCAATTTGTAAAAAAATTCGAAAAGGTACCTTTTTTTCTGCGGCTCCTCATATTTTAAAAAAATCAATTTGTAAAAAAATTCGAAAAGGTACCTTTTGTTCTGCAGCTGAATTTGTGAATATCGGTCCATATTTTATAAAAATAATTTTTTTTTTACTAAAAAATAAATTTTATACTAAAAAGTACATTTTATACTAAAAAGTACATTTTATACTAAAAAGTACATTTTATACTCAAAAATACATTTTATACTCAAAAATACATTTTTTGCTAAAAAATAGATTTTTTACAAAAAATTAATTTTTTACTAAAAAATATATAGTATCCAAGTCAAACTACTGGATTTTTTGAATATTGGTCCATATTTTAAATAAACAATTTTTTAGTAAAAAAATCTATTTTTTTAGTAAAAAATCTATTTTTTTAGTAAAAAATCAATTTTTTAGTAAAAAATCAATTTTTTAGTAAAAAAATCTATTTTTTAGTAAAAAATCTATTTTTTAGTAAAAAAATCTATTTTTTAGTAAAATATCTATTTTTTAGTAAAGAAATCTATTTTTTAGTAAAGAAATCTATTTTTTAGTAAAGAAATCTATTTTTTAGTAAAGAAATCAATTTTTTAGTAAAAAATCTATTTTTTAGTAAAAAATCTATTTTTTAGTAAAAAATCTATTTTTTAGTAAAAAAAATCTATTTTTTAGTACAAAATCTATTTTTTAGTAAAAAAATCTATTTTTTAGTAAAAAATCTATTTTTTAGTAAAAATTCTATTTTTAGTAAAAAAATCAATTTTTTAGTAAAAATTCTATTTTTTAGTAAAAATTCTATTTTTTAGTAAAAATTCTACTTTTTAGTAAAAAATCTATTTTTTAGTAAAAATTTTATTTTTTAATTAAAAATCTATTTTTAGTAAAAAATCTATTTTCTAGTAAAAAAATTGTTTTTTGCAAAATAAATTTTTGTCATAAAAATCTTTATCATCGATTCTGTGAACGCAATAGTTTCTAATTTATGAACGCGCACTAAGTCATTCAAATTAGTTAAATGTTTGGTTATTAAAAGTTTACTTAAGCTCACTTTAAACATTTGCAAATGATAGAAGCAACGAAAAATCACGACCAAGTGAAAAAACAACAATAAACTAAAGTACATATGGTACATGAAAAAATGAGAAGCGCATAGTAAGCTGTCGTTGACTTGATTAACATAATAGAGATTTTTTTATAAGGTGTGTGATTTGCATGCAATATTTTAAAGTATTATAAAGAATTAGATATAATGTTTTATATATTAATGGAAAGGTAAGGAAATGTAGTTTACAAGGCATTTAATATTTTGAAAACTACTTAATTATTTTTAAATGAAAATTAATAAAATGTAAAATAAATATTTTTGAGACTTATTTTAAACTTTACTCATGAGCAACCTCCGGTGACTTTCAAACGTTAAATGAATTAGTTCGTTTTAATTGAACAATGTTCATTAGTGATAATGAAAAAAAACTTCCAATTTTCTAAATGTAACATTTTGTAGGAAAAAAAACTATATTTTGGAGAAACTTTTATGGGTATTTTAGTGATTATCGAAAATGTACCTTATATGGGTGCTATGGTCAAATATGGACCGATATTCACAAAATCCAGTAGTATAATTTTTGGATACAATTTATTGATCGGTATACATTTATAGTTCGATATCGATATACATATTTAAAATATTTATAGAGGTTAATGCGTTAATCGACTCAGAAAGTGATTCTAAGCAGTGTTTAAAAAACTAGACTACAAGTAGCAGTAGCAACGAAAAAATCCAGTAGTATAATTTTTGGATACAATTTATTGATCGGTATACAATTATAGTTCGATATCGATATACATATTTAAAATATTTATAGAGGTTAATGCGTTTTTCGAAAATCTTCCTTATGTGGGAGCTATGACCAATTATGGGCCAATATTCATAAAATTCAACACATCGATATTCGTATATATGGAAAATATTTATACAATCTAGTAGTATCATTTGTGAATAAATGCTACCAATCTCTGTAAAACTTTAACCTTCGCTTTACCAATACCCACCCGGGTGACCACATCGTTTTTATTGGTTTAATATATTTTTTAATTTTGTTTCGGTTTAAATTAAATTTGTACTCACTGAACAAATTGTAGAGTTCTATAGAATTTAATAGAAACATTTTAAACTTTTTATAAGGTTTTTTCAATTTTTTAAAATTTCGTTCGTCGCATATATTTATAGAAGTGTAGTGTCACCCGGGTGGGTATTGGTAAACCATGAACATAAAAAACCTTTGGTAAAGCGAAGGTTAATTCGATAACGATATTTTTCAGATATTTATGAATATTAATGTGTTTTTTTTCGGTAGTGGTCCTTATATGGGAGCTATAACCCATGATGTTTTTGTACATGGGGATTATGTAAGTCGGATGTCGAATATGGATACTGCAATTCTATGGGCATTTATAGATCATAGAGCTAGGAGAAATTATGGGCCGATTTTTACCTTTTTCAATAGAATTTGATCATCTGTCATATAAATAGTGAGTGAAATATTTCATGGTAGTATCTGCAATTAATTTACCCAAAAAAAACATGTCAAAATCATTAAAAATTTTGGAGGTTGTCCTACATTTGGATCCATAACAATGGCTCGATTTTGCTGATTTTCAATACCAAACTACTTGCAGAAATTATGCTACTAAATTGTTTGACAGCAGGTAATTAGTAGGTCATGGCTGTGTCGAGCACAAAAAATGTCAAAGCGCTAAAACAGACTTTAACTCATAATTATGTCTAAAATAATGACAGTAATGACATCCTATTCACAATTGGATGCACAAAGACATCGATATAATACCTTAATTGTATAAGAAAACTGTTTATACTAATATACTCGATGTAGGGTACCAAATGGATGGGCTTGACCGATTATACTTTATTACTTGTTTTGTTTACTTTGTTGTCTACTACTTTTGTTGTTAGAAGAACAACAATTTCTTGTTTTAAATGTTTGCATATATTTTGTATTTATTTAAATGCATAAGTCGTGATGTTATTAAGAATTATTATTCTTTAAATGATTTTCAATAATAAACAAGTAAGAAAGTATGGTCCGTCAAGCCCGACCATGTAATACCCTACACTAAGTAAAAGAGCAAAAACATTTTTCTTTTAAAATTTCAATAATTTATATTTTTGAGTGATTTTTGGAAGTGGGCCTTATATGGGGGCTATGACCAATTATGAACCGATCACCATGAAATTAGGTCGTGTAATTTATGTCTATATGAAAGTTTACTATGTTGAGTTTTGTGAGTATACCAACATTTTTAAGCGATTTATGCACGTTAAAGTGATTTTCGGAAGCGGGTCTATATGGGAGCTATGACTAATTATGGGCCGATCGTAACAAAATTTGGTGACATGAATTTTGTATATATAAAACTTATTTGGAGTGCAATTTGTGGAGATACATTTATAAATTAAACATTTATGACCGAAAAAGTCCAATTTCGGAAAGACATTTTTATGGGAGCTAGGTGAATTAATGGACCGATTTCAGCCAATTTCAATAGACTTCGTCCTTGGGCCGAAAAAATTATATGTACCAAATTTTATAGAAATATCTTCAAAATTGTGACCTGTACTCTGCGCACAGAGTTTACATGGACAGCCAGCCAGCCAACCAGTCAGCCAGATGGACAGTGATTCTAAGTCGATCGGTATACTTTAAGGTGGGTGTTAGACTAAGATTTTTGAGCGTTACACACATCTTCTCAAACGCATAATACCCTCCCCACTATGGTGGTGTAGGGTATAAAAATAGGAACTAATATATCAAATATGTATAAATAACCAGACAAAAGTGTGTTCTCGTACGTGTCTACTTAATATTTTCGATTAGTATTCTATCAAACAATTTGATTGATGAACACATCAACACAAATTATAATAACACCGACAATCATATACAGTTGTTAATTAAAAGCTCAATTTAACAACACAAATTAATTGAAATACTCAAAACTACTTTATCTACAGACTCCAAGATTTTTCATTGCTGTTGGAATTCTGTTTAAATACTAGGGTATTCGAATTATTCGATTTTTCTCTTGTTCGAATAAAACAAATAATTCGAATAAGAGATTTTAACTTGTTCGAATAATTCGATCACACGTTTAAAATTAATCGAATTATTCGAATAATTAAAATTTTTTAAAAAAGTAAAGAATGAAGTTTTGATGTCTTTTTTTAAATATTTTAACAAAAGAAAAACAAAAAATAACGTTAAAGTTAACAATTCAAGTTTTGATAATGTTAAGAAACATTCGAAAACAAAGTCCATTATTAAATTTTCAACAAAAATATTCTGATCAGATTAACTCCCGAACAATCAACAAAACAATTGACTAGCAAACCCTTTAGTTTCCGATTTTGAGCTATGCTTTAAACAATTTGAGCTAGTTGGACATGATCCTGAATTCAAATACAATATAAACATATTAAGAACTTTTTTATGTCGTTCATTAATTCGGGTTTTAAATTGAGTAACTAATTCTTTAGTAAATTAATTATTCACTATTTCCAAATTATTTATAACAAATTGTATTATACATCAAGCTCTATCAACGTTGCCGAATCTTTGCTTAGATAATTGGTCTTGGGCAATTACACAAGAAAGGGAATCTGTCCAAATTTTGATATCATTGTCAGTGAACGTGGCTAATTTGAAGTCAGACAGTCCATGATTGACGTACTTATAAATACGAAAAAGGTTTATTACCATGTTAGACAAAGATGTCCATCGATGTTTAACATCATATATAAGACGAGCTCTATGTTTTTCTTGCAACAGAACATAAGTTTGTAATATTTTGTGTTTATCATTAGATTAGATTCTTCTAATATTTCCCCAGCTAAATAACAAAAATTTTATTCCGTACCTTTTATTTTCAAGTCCTAAGTTAAAAATTTTGAAAGATTTGTTTTTAGAATTGTAACTTCTTGCAGTAATATATATCAAAATAAATGTTCTAACACAAAAATTGTATGTCTTGACTTACAAAATATTTATTTTGATAGATATTCCACTCGCATCCCACTACGAGACCAAAAAGTTCTTAAAGGAATAGACCTAAGTTTTCTTTTGAGCAAAAAAATTTAAAAAAGGGCCCCTTTTGAAAAAAAGTTAGATTTTGCCGAAAAAAAATCAAATATTGTATATCTTGAGTTACAAAACATTTATTTTGCTATATATTCCACTAAGCGACCAAATATATCTTAAAGGACTAGACCCAAGTTTTCTTTTCAGTAAAACAAAAAAAATTAAAAAAAGGGTCCATTTTGAAAAAAAGAAATCAACAAAGTTTTTGATTTTGCAAAAAAAAGTCAAAAATTGCATGTTTTGAGTTACAAAACATTTTTTTGATAGATATCAAACGCGCATCCCACTAAGCGACCAAATAGGTCTTCAAGGAAAATATTTAAGTTTTATTTTAAGAAAAAAAGGGCCCATTTTGAAAAAAAAGTTAAAAAAGTTTTTGATTTCGAAAAAAAAATATTAAAAATTTTTTATTTTTTTTATTGAAGAAATACCTATGTAAACTATTTGGAACGCATTTTGCTAAGAACAATATGTAATAAGTTACATGGATGAGAAAAATCACATATTTGGCCAAAATGTCAAATTTTTACCCCCTCTAACTCAGAGAGTTCTGTAGCATATAACGTGTTAAAAATTCAAAAATGTTTGTGGAAGCATAAACAAGCGAGTTGCATGCATTTATCCAGCCTTATTGCTCGTCGGAGGGGAGGTTCGTTGCCTGCTGCTTCATTTAAAATGTTGCCACTATAAGATTTTAAATTTGCATGCAATATATTAAAAGAATATTAATGAAAATGAATATAAAAAAAGAAACTTTCTAAAACCATAAAGTCTGATTGAATCTGATGTTTCGACTCAATATACTGCCCACCCTACCATGATTACTAAAGCCAAATCCAAAAATAAACCACTTAGTAATCCCATTTCCTTACAGCAAATAACCAAAAGTTTTTAAATCAAAACAATTAAATTTTCAAATTTAGCACAAAATCATATTGATTTATTAAAATTAAAATTTCAAATTAAAAATTTAAACATTATGTTGAAAAATATTGAATTGAATTTATATGTAATGAAAATTGTTTCGTTTATAAAAAAAAACAATAACAAAATTATAGCAAATAAAATAAGGAAAAAAACTCTTAAATCTATGTATATTGACTTAATGGTTCACTATGTGGTCAATAACCCCACAACAATATGACACAAAATTTGTATTACAATAAAATTTGGTAACCATACTAAAATTTAAAAATAATAATATTAATTTACAAAAACATGATTCTTAATTATTTTTAATTTCAATTTGCATTGTTTTATTAGTTTTTAGTTTTAATTATCATTAATTTAATAGTAAAATCAAAAACATAAATTTTGGTATGGTCACCCCAAATAATAAAAAGAAAATATAAATATTAATAAACAAAATTTCTACAGAGAACAAAGAAGTTAAAAAAAACAAACATTAAGAGAGACTTACATTATTCTTGATGCTCCCACGCCGAAAGATCTTTCGATGAGTACAGCTGTATGTAAATATGTATGTAGTGTTGGCTTATTTAAGAGAGGATTAAATGTTCATGTTCTCTGTAACTTTTACATAGCACTAAACTTATTTCTTTTTTTTTATTATGTTTCTAATTTAAATTTTTTTTTTTTTTATAATAGAGTTAATATAATTTCAAAATACATTTAATACAATTACATTACATTAAACAAAAAAACCATCACACATATAAATCAACATTTAATTATAATTATTTTTGCGGCATTGCCAGATCAAATGTTCAACCAATTAAAGAGAGTGTTTATATGTTTTTGACAATAAATATATTTATATGTGTGTGATTTGGGCACTAATGTTAATGCAATTGCATTAAAGGCAAGCTTGTTTTTTTTCACAAAGTCAAATAAATTCTTTTGTTACACTAGACAACAAAAATCACTTATAATTTAAATAATTAACACTAACAAATTAACACTTAAACATATTTTAATATTCAAAATTTTAATAAATAATCTTTTCTTTATGATATTCCTTTTTTTTTTGTTTTAAACAAAGGCAATTAGTTCTTTTTCCATTTAAATTTTTTTAGGTTTTTATATTTTTTTTGCAATTTTCTTTTATTTCTTTTTTTTTTAGCAAATAAAATTTAGATTTTTCTATATTTCATAATATTTTACTTCTCTAAAACATTTCACTTTTCTATATTTCTTAATTATTTGATTTTTTATGAATTTCTTTAAATATTTTTATTTCTGTTAACCTGTGTAAATCAAAAGGTTTCGGTTAACACATATTTTGTTGTTGTTATTCAGTTTTTTTTCTTTTTATGAATTCTTTTAATTAGTTATAGGTTTTAGCAATTATGTTTTCTTTTTTTTTTTTTTAAAAAATGTATGTATATGGTTTTACCATTATATTTGTTAGAAATTTGTTTGGTTTTTTCAAATTTAGGTTTCTTTTCTATACATTTTAAACACTTTTTACTTTGCACTCAACACTATCACGACACAATCCCGACGCTGACTGAAGATGCTCTCTCCCAGAGAAAATACCAATGCCTCCAGAAGTTGTTTGGGACAAAAAGTTAGCAATTAAGGGCAAAAGAAACGTATAATTGGGTGCCAATCATGAAAAATTGGCACCTTTTATATAAAATCCAACCAAATGTAGAAAATCAACCACAGATTTGCACCTTTCAATCTGTCAATTTCGGTTTTTACCAAAATTAAAAATAAATCCAATTTGGACAATTTCTGGCCTATCAAAGAAACTGATGTTGTTTTCTCTCAACAAAAAAGTTTCCTTTATTCTTTTGAACAAAAATGTAACAAAACTTAAAAAAAAAACAAATGATTTTAAAAATGGTATATTTTAAACTTTGTTATTTAATTTAAACTTGACTATAGGCGATCCTCAAGGAAAATGGCAGAGTTTTCCCTCTAAAGCCATAATGAAATCTTGGTTGGCGTTCACAATTTAGCGGTTTGGAAGGATAACATTTCTATTCCCAAACAAAATTGTATTTTTGACAAACAAATATCAATATAAACGTCAATTTAACGATAGGAGCAAAACGAATGTTCCAACTATGCACCACTAGATGGCGTTGTTAACTATGTTAACATCTATGTTAAATCTTTTTAACGGAGTCAATAAAACCCAAATTTGAAAGAAAAACAAACAACATCATAAACTATTTATTGTTGTTTATTATTATTTATTATTTATTATTTATTATTTATTATTTATTATTTATTATTTATTATTTATTATTTATTATTTATTATTTATTATTTATTATTTATTATTTATTATTTATTATTTATTATTTATTATTTATTATTTATTATTTATTATTTATTATTTATTATTTATTATTTATTATTTATTATTTATTATTTATTATTTATTATTTATTATTTATTATTTATTATTTATTATTTATTATTTATTATTTATTATTTATTATTTATTATTTATTATTTATTATTTATTATTTATTATTTATTATTTATTATTTATTATTTATTATTTATTATTTATTATTTATTATTTATTATTTATTATTTATTATTTATTATTTATTATTTATTATTTATTATTTATTATTTATTATTTATTATTTATTATTTATTATTTATTATTTATTATTTATTATTTATTATTTATTATTTATTATTTATTATTTATTATTTATTATTTATTATTTATTATTTATTATTTATTATTTATTATTTATTATTTATTATTTATTATTTATCATAATCAAAATATAGTACATTTTGATCATTTTTAGAAAGAAAACATAAAAATTTAAATCTTGTTCCATAAAATCATTTTCTCATAGCAAGCGACATTACATTTCCCCCCTGCCAAAATCAGACTTTGGGGTTTGAAGAAATCAAAACACAAAGCTGATAACGCTTGCTTTATCATAAATCATGTTTTGAATTTGATTATTATTGCCGAATGTCTTTGGCATGGTAATTCCCTATCAAATTTCCTTTCAAATCCTCAAGTTCATAGTAACTATTACCTATCTTTCTACGTACACGAGCCTTGACAAATATCGGAGCAAGTTTTGCATTGTAGCCTTGTTCAAAGTTACTTTGCTTGAAATTTCGGCGGAAAACCTCTTGACCTTCTTCATAGGAAACCTCTTTGGATCTAAGGTTGTAAGACCGTTCATTGCGTTCAAACTGTTTTTGCATTAATTCTGAAGCTTTCTTTGCCATAATTTGGAGCGAATCGTTTCTGTCAAATCGCACAGATCTATCATCCAACATATCTAACTGTCTCAATAATGAATAGGTAGCACCATTTGTAACCATATGTTGGCCGAAGGTTAAATAGTAAGGTGACGTACCAATGGCTGAATGAACTGCTGAACGTAGGGCACAACTTATGTTACTAAGGAGCTCATCCAGGTTCTTTTGATCTGGCTTAACATAAGACTTAATTGCAGATAAAACCGACCTGTTAACACGTTCCGAAGCGTTGGCTTGAGGAGCATGTACCGCTGTGAATGTGTGATTAATGCCATATCTTTTCAAAAAATCACCAAATAGTTTTGCCTTGAATTGCGAACCATTGTCAGAAACAATGGTTTCTGGGACACCAAAAGTATGAAACAAATCCTGTTCTAAATATTTTATGACGACATCTGACGTTAGCTTTTTAACTGCCTTTAAAAACGGAAATTTTGAATAATGGTCTAACACAATGAAAATTCCTACATTTCCTGTACGAGATCTCGGATAAGGACCTAAAAAATCAATAAAAATCTTTTGGAAGAAGCGATGAGTTTCCCCAGTTTTCCCCATTGGTGGTCTAAGAACATGGTTAGGATGTTTTGTTGTCTTGCATACCTCACAGTTATTTATATAGTTCTTGACATCAACAGCTAAATTTGGCCAAAAATAAAATCTTCTGATTCGTTCAAGTGTTTTGTTTATACCACCATGAGCTGATAGTGAACTATTGTGAGCCTTAAAAAGAATATCAGGGACTATTTCCTTTGGAATCCAAAGTTTCCACGACAAATCATCATGAAGCTTCTCTCCCGTAGCATGTTCGGTACGTCTGTAAAGATAACCGTCCACTATCTTCAAGTCCGGCATCTGGTCTAGTTTTTCTCCAACCTTATCTAATAGTTGTTTGTAGTCATCAGATTTAAAGTGTGCAGAATCAAGGTCTACAAAAACCCCAGTATCACTATCCGAATCTGTCAAGCTCTCTAATGCGGACAAATCTTCAGTATTGGCCCTAGATAAAGTATCAGGAACTATGTTCAAACTACCACGCCTATGCTGAATGTCAAATTTGTAACCCTGTAGTTTTAAAGCCCATCGAGCAAGCCGCGTACTTAAATCTGTCTGAGACATAAGCCACTTCAAAGACGCATGGTCTGTGATGACCGTAAACTTATGCCCTTCGACGTATGGTCTAAACTTTTTCACGCTTAGCAAGGCTGCCAAACATTCTTGTTCGGTTACTGAATAGTTTCGTTGGGCTTGGTTGAGTTTCTTGGACATAAATGCCACAGGAACCTCTTCACCTTCCGAATTCTTTTGAACCAGTACACTTCCTATACCCGTTTTACTAGCATCACAATGTATGAAAAACGGTTTAGTGAAATCAGGGCTATGTAAAACGGGAGCGGTGCTCAAATGAGACTTTAAAACCTCAAAAGCCTTTTGAGCTTCATCGGTCCATACAAATTTTCGTTTACTACTCATCAAATCAGTCATAGGTGTAGTAATAGAAGCATAATTCCTGATAAATTTCCGGTACCAACCCGTCATCCCCAGAAATCTACGAACTTGTTTCACAGATCGCGGAATTGGGAAGTCTGTTATGGCGGACACTTTTTCCGGATCCGTTTGAATAACCCCATTACCAACCACATGACCTAAGTACTTCACTTCCGGTACACAAAATCGACTCTTTTCTACATTAATGGTCAGTCCAGATTCCCGAATTTTACCAGCAATAACCCTTAGAACCTCAAGGTGCTTTTCGAACGTATCCGAAATGATCAGAAGATCATCCAGATAGACAAACACTTCTGTCCTGAGAGATGGCGGTATCACTTTGTCCATGAGTCTAGACATGGTCTGTGGAGCATTACAAAGCCCAAAAGGCATTACGGTATAGTGATACAGCGGTCTCCCAGGAACAGTAAATGCTGTCTTTTCTCTAGATCCCAAATCCAACGGAATCTGCCAAAAAGCATCCTTGAGATCCAAAGTGGTTATAAATTCGGCTTTTGGTAGTCTACTTAGGATTCCGTCGATTTGTGGGAGGGGATAAGCATCACCTACTGTAACTGCGTTCAGTTTACGGCTATCCAAACACAACCTATTCTTCCCAGGCTTCCTATGTAAGACTACTGGCGAAGACCAGGCACTGTTTGATTCTTCGATAACCCCTAGCGATAACATTCTATCCAATTCCTCGTAAATCAATTTCTCAATAGCAGGAGAAACAGGAAAGTGTCTTTGCTTTATGGGCCTAGCGTCTCCTGTATCAATAACATGGCTTAAAACACTTGTCTTGCCTAGACCTTCTTTAGCAAATGAAGGAAATTGATTTATGACCTGTTGCATTCTTTGTTTTTGTATCGATGACAAGGGAATTTGGTTTACAATTTCATACACAGAGGAATTCGAATTTAAAAGAGAAAACTTTTCTATACCATCAGGCAGCAAATCATACAATTGCCAAAAGTCTATTCCTAAAAATAGATTTCGCTCTAGACCTGGGATTATAAAAATAGTTATAGATTTCTCTACTCCTTTAAACAAAATTTTAGTTTCTACAAAACCCACTATGTTCTGGCTTCTACCATCAGCAGTTTTTATAGAAGATCGAATTCTCTTATATGAAATCCCCGAAGATAAAAATTCTTGTGCAGCTTCAGAACCAATGCAACTTATTGACGCACCTGTGTCTAACAAACCTAGAATATTTTTGTCAAAGAGAATTACCTCAGCATATGGTCTTACATCACAAGGTTTATCCAACACGGATGCGATAAATTTATGTTTAAATTGCTTGACCTTTTGCCAAAAATTTCGCATACGTAGAGAAGATCTATTAGGTTTAGTACTATTATTAAAAATACGATTTCTAATCTGATAATATTCTCGTAATCTAATGTGAAATGGTTTTAAATTTTGAGGAAAATTTGAAAAATTCTTGTGTGAGTCAAATCCGGGTGTGTTAAAATCTGTTGGTTTTGAATTTATAACATTTTCTTTGTTTGTGTGGTTATTTCCTGTTAAATCTTTTTCTAATCTGTTAGGGTTTTGTAAAATTGAAACTACAGTTCCGTTTCCTGAGATGGTTTTTTGTGTGCACATCTCTGGGCACTGAATTTTAAGTTTTTTGACTGACAATATTTGCAGTTTGGCTTATATGTATCAGCTTTTCCACAACCATAACAGAAAACTGTACGTGCTGATAGGCAATCTTGGTATCTGTGACCAGGTTTCTGACAATTCCAGCAAACTAAATTTACTTCTGCCACTTCACCACTATCGCAAACTAAACTCTCGTCAGGCTCATCTTCAAAGTCTCTATCTATTTCAGAAATACGTTTCTGTATTGGAGGCGCTCTCGAAAAACTAACCCCATGTTTTCTACGGATGTCAGCCATGAAGAACTCTCTTCTTCGACAGACATCTCTTAAATGTTGTACAGTGTAAATCTGGGTGTTTAAAATTTCATGTTGTATATCCGGTAGTAAATTACGTCTCAAGATTTCAACTAGAGTTGTATCCTCTATAGGAGTCTTCAAACGATCAACCAACTCGTTAACGGCTTCATAGAAACTATCAAAAGTTTCGTTTGGTTTTTGTTTCCTGTCTCTTATCAATTCTAAAAAGTCAATATCTGTGCGAGAATCCCTATATTGTTCTCTAAGAGCTTTGCATAATTTAGGCCATGTAATTCTAGAATCTCGTTGGTGAAATCGCCAGAACCAATCAGTAGCCTTTCCCTCAAATAACGAACCAGCGTTGTTACATAACAACTCAAAGTCTCCATACAATGTTTGTGCAGTTAGAGCCTCAACTCTATAGATAAAGCTATCTACTGACAAACTATTTGTTGACCCTGAGAACTTTATTTTCCAATTTGAAATTGTTTGTAAAACTTTATCTGGTCGAACATATAAGTCAGAGGACAAAGCTGATCTGTGATTGTTGCTGTTTGGTCTAGGGATTGCATTACCATGGTTAGATCGAGATTGAGAAGGAGATTCAGTAGAATGTTCTTGTCGCATTCCTAACATTTCCCTAAATGTCTGTTGCTCAACAGCTGGTAATGTTTGCATATGTGGTGACGTTTGATTGGCTGAATGTGTGGGTTGTGAGTGCTGTTGTTGAGTTTGAGCATTACTAAAAACATTTGGGCTAAACCTAGCAAGACTTGTCGAAATATTGGTTTCAATAAGAGAAGCTATCTGGCTGTTCAATGCCGAAAACAGTTGGGCTTGTTGTGCAGAAACTACTCTAGTTATCATTTCCTTTAAAACATCATTCTGAATGATAGACACAGCAGGATTAGAAGCTGGTGAACCAGAGCTGGAAGTATTTTGAGTGGTGGGAACTAATGCAGGTTGTACTGACACAGAATCTCCCTCTAATTGTGACATTGAAGGTTCTCTGAACGAGGAGCTTAAAATTGCAGGTGGTTCTGTTGTATTTAAATCACTAGCTTTAGAACGAGTCTTAACGCCAGTTGTAGCATCTGTGCTTGAATCAGAAACAATACGTGTGTTGCAAATTGGACAATATTGTCTAGTTTTTATACTTTTCGACAAACAAGGTTTGTGAAAAATATGCCCGCAACATGTTTGAATTTGGCTAGTTTTAGACAAGATTACACTGCGACATAAATCACACGTAGTTGTCTTGTCACCAGGGGCAATATTGTCTGGATTCATTATAAAAAAAACAAAATAAAAAAAAATTTAAAATAAAATAAAATTGAAAATTTAAAAAAAACCAAAATTAATTCGCAATGAAATCAATTATTTAGAATTGCTATGAATTGTTTAAAAAAAATACAAAATTATTAAAATTGAAAAATTCAATAAATTCTAAACGAATTTTAAAATGCTTTGGTTTCTAAATTATGTTTATAATTCCTGGACACGGAAATCTGTCAATATAACAGGAAAAGGAAAGTCACAAAACAAATATACAATTGTCTGTTATTGACTCACTCACACAAAAAGAAAACAAAATTTTAGCAAAAGTTGATTAACACAACAAGAATTGTTTAATGTTACTATTACAAGAGTGTTATATAACTCTCAAAAAACCAAATATGCCTACACTGCGTATAAGCAATAACACATCAAACAAAAGAGACTACTTGTTTTTGTTCAATACTTTTGTTTGTAGAATTTTCAAACTTTTAAAATTGGAAATTATCTTATGAGAAATTATGAAATATGTTTTAGAACTGTAAGAAAATGAAAAATTTAATAAAAATTAAAAAAAATGATTTAGAAATGTAATAGCAATGCTATGAAAGAAAATTTGAAAATAAATTTAAAAAAAAATGAACAAGATTCAAGTTTAAATGAAAAAAACTCGTTTAAACGAAAATGAAAAAAAACGTTTAAAATAAAAACCGAATTTTAAAGTAAAAAAAATCAGAAATCAAAAACTAAAAATAAATAATTAATGAAATTAAGGGAATAAAAAAAACATGCAGAAATAAATAAAAACATGCAAAAACAAAATGAGAATAAATAATAATAAAAATTAGTAAAATATAAGAATAATAAAATATTGTTATATATTATAGATATTAAATAGTATTTTTTTTTTTTATTAGTTTTTTTTTCTGTATTTTTACGTAAAAAATCGATATAATTATTCTTTAACTGTTTGATTTCAACTAATGGCTATAATTTGCTGTAAATGAAGACATTTAGCTTTAGATAGTTCAAAAATTTAATATATTCGGAAATAATTTTAGTGAAAAGAAAGATTTTACTTTTGAGGATAGAGTATTATAACTTATTCTATTTCCTTCAAAAGTTGATTAGGGTACATTTATTAGAACAAATATAACTATGGTTAGACCTAGCTCAATTGTCCAGGATCTAAATTCCTATTAGGTATAAAATGTTATAATAAAAATACTGAATTAGAAAAAGAGAAGTAACATGAAAATAAAGGTTAAAATCGAAAGCCTAAAAGCTAAACAGACAATAACATCCATTAAATTGCATGTTACTAAGTTAGAAAAATGAAAATAAAGGTAATAGAAAAGAAATTAGAAAAAAAATTAGGAGAATTAGGAGCCGAACAGAAAACCATTGATCAAAAAGAGATTAAATCAAAAAGATGTTAAAATTATAATTGTTTCACTACTGTTCGGGCCCCACGTTGGGCGCCAAAAATCTTATACTGTAGCATATAACGTGTTAAAAATTCAAAAATGTTTGTGGAAGCATAAACAAGCGAGTTGCATGCATTTATCCAGCCTTATTGCTCGTCGGAGGGGAGGTTCGTTGCCTGCTGCTTCATTTAAAATGTTGCCACTATAAGATTTTAAATTTGCATGCAATATATTAAAAGAATATTAATGAAAATGAATATAAAAAAAGAAACTTTCTAAAACCATAAAGTCTGATTGAATCTGATGTTTCGACTCAATATACTGCCCACCCTACCATGATTACTAAAGCCAAATCCAAAAATAAACCACTTAGTAATCCCATTTCCTTACAGCAAATAACCAAAAGTTTTTAAATCAAAACAATTAAATTTTCAAATTTAGCACAAAATCATATTGATTTATTAAAATTAAAATTTCAAATTAAAAATTTAAACATTATGTTGAAAAATATTGAATTGAATTTATATGTAATGAAAATTGTTTCGTTTATAAAAAAAAACAATAACAAAATTATAGCAAATAAAATAAGGAAAAAAACTCTTAAATCTATGTATATTGACTTAATGGTTCACTATGTGGTCAATAACCCCACAACAATATGACACAAAATTTGTATTACAATAAAATTTGGTAACCATACTAAAATTTAAAAATAATAATATTAATTTACAAAAACATGATTCTTAATTATTTTTAATTTCAATTTGCATTGTTTTATTAGTTTTTAGTTTTAATTATCATTAATTTAATAGTAAAATCAAAAACATAAATTTTGGTATGGTCACCCCAAATAATAAAAAGAAAATATAAATATTAATAAACAAAATTTCTACAGAGAACAAAGAAGTTAAAAAAAACAAACATTAAGAGAGACTTACATTATTCTTGATGCTCCCACGCCGAAAGATCTTTCGATGAGTACAGCTGTATGTAAATATGTATGTAGTGTTGGCTTATTTAAGAGAGGATTAAATGTTCATGTTCTCTGTAACTTTTACATAGCACTAAACTTATTTCTTTTTTTTTATTATGTTTCTAATTTAAATTTTTTTTTTTTTTATAATAGAGTTAATATAATTTCAAAATACATTTAATACAATTACATTACATTAAACAAAAAAACCATCACACATATAAATCAACATTTAATTATAATTATTTTTGCGGCATTGCCAGATCAAATGTTCAACCAATTAAAGAGAGTGTTTATATGTTTTTGACAATAAATATATTTATATGTGTGTGATTTGGGCACTAATGTTAATGCAATTGCATTAAAGGCAAGCTTGTTTTTTTTCACAAAGTCAAATAAATTCTTTTGTTACACTAGACAACAAAAATCACTTATAATTTAAATAATTAACACTAACAAATTAACACTTAAACATATTTTAATATTCAAAATTTTAATAAATAATCTTTTCTTTATGATATTCCTTTTTTTTTTGTTTTAAACAAAGGCAATTAGTTCTTTTTCCATTTAAATTTTTTTAGGTTTTTATATTTTTTTTGCAATTTTCTTTTATTTCTTTTTTTTTTAGCAAATAAAATTTAGATTTTTCTATATTTCATAATATTTTACTTCTCTAAAACATTTCACTTTTCTATATTTCTTAATTATTTGATTTTTTATGAATTTCTTTAAATATTTTTATTTCTGTTAACCTGTGTAAATCAAAAGGTTTCGGTTAACACATATTTTGTTGTTGTTATTCAGTTTTTTTTCTTTTTATGAATTCTTTTAATTAGTTATAGGTTTTAGCAATTATGTTTTCTTTTTTTTTTTTTTAAAAAATGTATGTATATGGTTTTACCATTATATTTGTTAGAAATTTGTTTGGTTTTTTCAAATTTAGGTTTCTTTTCTATACATTTTAAACACTTTTTACTTTGCACTCAACACTATCACGACACAATCCCGACGCTGACTGAAGATGCTCTCTCCCAGAGAAAATACCAATGCCTCCAGAAGTTGTTTGGGACAAAAAGTTAGCAATTAAGGGCAAAAGAAACGTATAATTGGGTGCCAATCATGAAAAATTGGCACCTTTTATATAAAATCCAACCAAATGTAGAAAATCAACCACAGATTTGCACCTTTCAATCTGTCAATTTCGGTTTTTACCAAAATTAAAAATAAATCCAATTTGGACAATTTCTGGCCTATCAAAGAAACTGATGTTGTTTTCTCTCAACAAAAAAGTTTCCTTTATTCTTTTGAACAAAAATGTAACAAAACTTAAAAAAAAAACAAATGATTTTAAAAATGGTATATTTTAAACTTTGTTATTTAATTTAAACTTGACTATAGGCGATCCTCAAGGAAAATGGCAGAGTTTTCCCTCTAAAGCCATAATGAAATCTTGGTTGGCGTTCACAATTTAGCGGTTTGGAAGGATAACATTTCTATTCCCAAACAAAATTGTATTTTTGACAAACAAATATCAATATAAACGTCAATTTAACGATAGGAGCAAAACGAATGTTCCAACTATGCACCACTAGATGGCGTTGTTAACTATGTTAACATCTATGTTAAATCTTTTTAACGGAGTCAATAAAACCCAAATTTGAAAGAAAAACAAACAACATCATAAACTATTTATTGTTGTTTATTATTATTTATTATTTATTATTTATTATTTATTATTTATTATTTATTATTTATTATTTATTATTTATTATTTATTATTTATTATTTATTATTTATTATTTATTATTTATTATTTATTATTTATTATTTATTATTTATTATTTATTATTTATTATTTATTATTTATTATTTATTATTTATTATTTATTATTTATTATTTATTATTTATTATTTATTATTTATTATTTATTATTTATTATTTATTATTTATTATTTATTATTTATTATTTATTATTTATTATTTATTATTTATTATTTATTATTTATTATTTATTATTTATTATTTATTATTTATTATTTATTATTTATTATTTATTATTTATTATTTATTATTTATTATTTATTATTTATTATTTATTATTTATTATTTATTATTTATTATTTATTATTTATTATTTATTATTTATTATTTATTATTTATTATTTATTATTTATTATTTATTATTTATCATAATCAAAATATAGTACATTTTGATCATTTTTAGAAAGAAAACATAAAAATTTAAATCTTGTTCCATAAAATCATTTTCTCATAGCAAGCGACATTACAGTTCTGGACCGATCTTGTTGAAAAATTGCATCTGAATTACTATCCAATAGCTCTAAATTTCATCCCGATCGGAAGACATCGATTTTAAAACTTGGTTCACTTGACGTGAAGGAGCTATCGGAACACTCATCTACAGTGATGGAAAGTCCCTTTGTTTTTAGTTATTTGTCGAATTTCAGAAACAATACAATTTTTGTGAGTCATTATTACTTATTTAAATTTGAAATTATGAAAAATTTTAAGCAATTTAATAAATTTAAATATATATGAATATTTATTCGTTTTATTCGATTATTCTACATAAAATTGTTCGAATTATTCGTTATTCGAAAATGGCCATATTTAAATTGTTCGAATAATTATTCGTAAGAAATTATTCGATTAATCGAACGATCATTAGTCGAATGAATACCCTATTAAATACTCACTGGCAATTATTATTTAAATACTCTCTTAAATAGTCCAAACTAAAACATTTAAATATATAGAAGTCAGACTACAATAAAGTGTGGGAAGAATAGGTTTGTTATAATACAATATGTATATTATTTCTGAATTATTATTAAAAATTGTTAATAAGACCAATATTAACCGCCTGGAAAGCAATTCTAATTACATATTTATTTCCTAACAATACATAGTTTTCCCTTATCTGAATCAGACTAATTTAACTTAAGTACTATTTGAATTAATTAAAATTAAATATGTTACAGTTTTATTTTAAAAAAAGCTTTATTCAAAATATTACATAAAGAGGTTTATCGCAAAATAAATGCAAACAAATTATCATTACTCGTACGTATCTCATTGAAATTATATTTAACAAGTTGTTTGTCGGAAATAAGTATCTCCAAAAACATATTCGTACAGATACTTGTTTTCAGTCGTTGATTAAAGGCTTAACTGAAAACACACAGTAATGAGAAACGGTCTCTCAACAAGCATTAAATAAATTTTTGCACACTTTTTAAGCAACTCATACAATATGGCTAATACAGATATACCAGCTTGGATTGAGGTCAAGTTATTTGAAAACGTTTTACGTGAAACCGTAAAAGATTTTCAAGAAATAAAAGAATTTAAAGTTTTTCCCGCCTTGGCTCCCGGTGAAAATTATGCCACTGTCATGCTTAAAGTACAAACCGATGTTCTTCTTACAAATGGTTGTCAACATCGTCAAACATTTATGTTGAAAGTGGCCCATGATACAGAACTGTATCGCAATGAAATGGCCAAATGGGAAATGTTTATCTCAGAGTCTGGTATGTATCGTGAAATTAAACCGGAATTTGAAAAACTCTATGCTGATGCCGGTCTAGATGTACAGTTTGGCGCCAAAGGTTATAAGCTACCAGTCGATATGGAATATATTTTGTTGGAAGATTTATCGATGAGAGGTTTCAGAAATGCCAATAGACAAGATTGCCTAGATATGGATCATTGTAAGGCCGTATTAAAGAAAATAGCCCAATTCCATGCTGCCTCCGCCGTAAGAGTTGAACAAAAGGGCATGTTTGAAAAGCCCTATTTATGTGGATTTTTAATGGAGGAAAGCAAAAATTTCATGAAAACCATGTTCGATAGCTCTACACCACATCTAATGAGAACTGTAGAAAAGTTAGAAAATCATCATGAACATCACGAACAATTAAAATATGTATCAAACCATGTAACCGATATCATGTTCGAACAGTGTCTAGTAGATGAAAGTGAATTTAATGTTTTAAATCATGGTGACTGTTGGGCCAACAATATAATGTTTCAATATGACACAGATGGAAAGTTAAAGGAAACCTATTTGGTGGATTTACAAATGCCACGTTATGGTTCTCCAGCCCAAGATCTTATGTATTTTATAATGTCGTCGGCTCACATAGATATAAAAGTTCAGCAATTTGATTACATGATAAAGTATTATTACGATAATTTAATTCATCATCTACAATTATTAAAATACACAAAACCTCTGCCCAAATTACGTGATATACACACAGCTTTAATTAAGTATGGAATATGGGGTAAGAAATTGATAGTGTCAAGTAATAATACCTTTTTATTAATGTTACATTGCTTTCGTTTTAGGTTTTGTCACTGTTACAACTGTTATGGGTGCAGTTTTATGCGATCCTACCGATACAGCTAATCTGGATAATTTTGTAGGAGATTCAGCAGAGGGTGATAAATTTAAGGAAATTTTGTTTTCAAATAATCGTTATGTTCAGCATTTGAAAGTTGTGTTGCCATGGTTGTGTTACAGAGGAGCTTTTCAATAATGAATAATAAAAAAATGAGTTTATAAACAAAAAGTAAAGTGAAGAATTTAATGAAAATCTTTTCGACTACAAACATATATAGTATATCAATCAAGTTTATATTACAATGGGACAGTGGTTAGAGTGTCAAAAAACCGTCAAATTTAAAAACCCGGTTTTCGGTTTAACCGAAAAAGTGTGTTTTTTAAAAACAGGTTTTGATTTTTGTCATTTAAAAAAACCGGTTTCGACTTTTGTCTTCAAAAAAACTGGTTAACCGGTTTGTACATATTATATTTTTATTTAATATTAATAAGGTCTACTTAAATTAATTTTTATTTGTGGACGCTAACTAATTAGAAATATGTTAGGAATTGTGTACAAAATCATCGGAAATTTAACATTTTAAATTTTTAAGGCTCTATCTTTTTGTAATTATTTTATATCTTTAAGGTAATATTGACAAAAGCTAAAATTTTCTATAAAATAAAACAATATTTTTAAAAATGGTATCAAGATTTTTCACCGTACACCGTAAACCGAAAACGAAATTCCATACATTTGCACTGAAAAAAATTTCGTTTTAGGAATCCAACGAAAATTAGGAACGAAACGGCACCGATCAGTAACGAAAAACCTGTCATTTGAGGCCGGAACGAAAACAACGTCAAGTAGGTTGTTTTCGGTGCTGTAGGAACGAAATTATTTTAATTATTTCTTTATTTCAAATATAAAGAAAATCAAAATGAATAAAACAAATTAAAAAATAATAGATTTTGTCAAAAACGGTGACGAACACTAACGTTTTTCAGTTTCAGTTTTAGTTATCGGCACCGATTACGGTGTATGTGGAAACCCAGCTTTAGAAAATATATTTCATTAAAACCGGTTGACCGTCTTACAAAAACCTGTTTCTCAAAAAGCGAAAAGTTTAAAAACCCCGAAACCGGTTGACCGGAAATTCCCAAAAATGACTCCGCGCGCGATTACCAATAATTTAAAATTATAAATAGTTTTGGAACTGTAAGCCGCAGGGTAAATGAGGACGGAATTGATTGCTATCTCCCCGTGGAAATTTTATTTTAAACGGGTAGAGACAAAACTAGAACTGAAATAAGCATCCAATCGCCAGATCTCAATTCAATAGATACCTATGGTATATTGCAGATCGCTAAATATGGACTTAAAAATTATACCATGAAGGAAACTTTATCAGATGCGGTTATAAGGGAATGTCAAGGGTAGTAAACCTTATACTCAGTTTGACGATTTTGGTGACCAATTTTCTTTTATGGACCTACAAAGATTGCGAAAATAAGTGGGCCCTCAAAAAAAGGTGTCATCAGTTTTTGACGAAAAGTTTGATACCGCTTAACTATATATGGCAATAATATAGCTAAGAGTCCACCAAACTAATTTTGTTTACATTTTTTTTACAAAATTGCTTTTTCGCGTACTTTTTTTGGAAAAAAATATAGGAAAAAAAATTTTTCACTTTTTTTTTGGAACAATTTACTCCTAATTTTTCACTAACCACATTTTGCAAAATTGTAGCTACGGTAAAGCTGATCAGCTCTTGTGAACACATCAATTCAATCTGAACGTGTCTAGGCACTAAATAGCTCACAAAGATCACCCTTTACCTTACAAATTTTCGTTTTTTTTTTAATATTTTCTTATCACTTATTGTTCTGCAATATCGAAGCCTGGGCAAATCATTATCAGTTTGATCCGGGCCCATTACGTTACCCAATCTTGATCACGCAAGACCGGCTTGATGCAATGTAAAAAACTTTAACATTTTTGAAAGGGGCCAAGGTTTGTGGAGCTCCTGAAGAGTAAATATAAGCTTCTTATATAAGAATATGATATTGGTGAAACCATTAGAACTTGAAGATTAATATTTTTGTGAAATTAAATCATTTTAAAACGGTGAAAATTGTTCCAAAAACTGATTTTTTCAGAAAAGTGATTACTTTAACGTTATTTACAGTATGATAGTAAAAAACAACATCTGAAATTTTCAGGTGAAATACTAATAACCTAAGGCTGTCGAGCTGTCTGGTTTTCTGTATGGTCTACCGATATGAGTCATCGATTTCTTTTCACTACGAAACACAAAAGAAATACAAGCCATCCGAATTCAGTTTGATTTTCCTCATATATATACTCTATTAAATTTTTGTTATCACTTAATGTTTTTTCAAGATAATTAAATAAGATTTTAATTTTTTTGTTAACCATGCAAACAGCAAAAGAGTTAAATGACAAACAGTATTTCTAAAGATTGGCTGGCTTATCTTTTAAACAATTTCATTCAGTCAGTAAATTTTTGATGACACTCGTAAATTTTGTTTAAATAGCTAAAATGCTGGTCATACTCAATTAATATTATAAAAAAAAATTTTAAACTTATGTGATCTACTGAAAACTTAAATGATCTACTGAAAATTTCAAATATCGATATGTTTGTTAAAAGCTAAACTAGAGCAATAAATAATCAAAAAGAATAAAAAGGGGAATTTGGTAGTTCTTTTAAATAAATCACATAAAAAAGCAATACAATTGTTGGTACCTTTTGTATATTTCAAACCAGATCATAGTTTTCAATCGCTGGTAGAAAATGAAAACCTTATTCAAACCTTTCTTTTAGATTTTTATCCTTAATTAGCACAGAATTATGCATTGTTTGAATGATATTCCTACAATAGATTCCCAAAACGGCTGGAAATAGGTATTAAGTCTGCACATACAATTGTTTCTGTCCAAAGATGAAGCCTATTGAAACTCAATGAAATCGGTCCATTATTTAACCTAGCCTCCATACAAATTTCCTCCCGTAATTGGACTTTATCGGTCATAGATGTTAAATTTATATAGGTATCCAAATAATTCCTATATCTAGAGAAAATAACTTATTAAAAAATATATATTTCATCAATATTGGTGGACAATAACATACATGTAGCACAAAAAACGTGTATCCTATTTATATATAAGATTAGTCATAGCTCCAATATAAGGCTTGCTTCCGATAATCACTTTAACGAGCAAAGAATTCAACAAAAAAAACTTTCATATAGACATAAATTACACATGGCGATCGGTCCATAATTAGTCATAGCTCCCATATAACGCCATCTTTTGAAAATCATTCACGAAAATAAATTACTTAAATTTCCCGAACAGAACACACTTTTTTGTAAAACAGTTTTGTAATTATCACGTGTTGTTGGATGTAGCTTCAACAATATGGCAGGTATCAATTTCCAAAGTTCGAAAGGCCCTATTGGAGGACCCTTTATAAGAAGAAATCACATTTAAATATTTCCTGCGGATCAATTTCCAATTTCGGATCAAGGCCCATTTCCGAAAATCAATTTAGAATCCAAATAAAATTTAACAATAATAAGATTCATACATCGTAACCTGAAATGCAAAAAGGCGTAACAACCAAAAAATTCAAAATTGAGTTTTTAATGATATTTGTTAGCGCATCAAGGCACACACCTTCACAAATTGTTAGCTTTCTCTTTTTATAAATAAAGTGTTGATTGGCCATTTTGCATTTTAGGTGACGATATGTAGGAATAAATCAAGTGTCAAATTAAATGTTTCGCAATAAAGTTTGAACTCCGCTAATATGACACCAGTGGAAATACTAAAATGAGCAATTATCATGTTAAAAACTATAACAAGTAACTGATTTAATTAAATAAATTTTTAATCAAATCCTCCCACAACTTTTTATCTTACTACGATTTGGGCAGCAAAGCGAACCAGGTTAAACTAGTTGAATATAAAATATATTTGTATTTGAACATTAACAGGTAGTTAAGAACCACGCGAAAAAAATAATTAGGTAATTAACAATTTATTTATTTATCTATCCAGCTAATAATTAAATAACGAAGTATTTCTTATCAATTGTAAACATTTATCAAGTAGTATTATTTTTATTTAGGTACTATAAAAACCCATCTCTTTAGCAACTGTTAACAACAAAAGTTGTATCATTGTTGCTACAATCAAAATCAATTAACAATCCAAAAGGCCTTTGTATAATAGCCAAGGGAATATGGCCTCCATATGTTTACGATAACGAGCATTCGAATACATTTGTTTCTTAAAAGTAACACCTTCTTCGGAGTCATTCATAAAATTATCCAAACTGGCATTATCGGTGGGATCACAGAGTACAGCAGCCATAACATTGGTAGTTGTTACATAACCTATGAAATGGATTAATAAATGAGAGAAAATTATTACAAGATTCCTTTCAAATATGAGATTTATTTAACAACCCACCCCATACTCCATATTTATAAATCATTTTGTGAATATCCTTTAAACTTGGTATGGCTTTGCTATAGTGAAGTATTTGTAAACTTTCTACTAAATGATCGTGATAGAATTTAATGAAATAATCAAATTCCTTTAACTTTATTTCCAATTTTGTGGACGATAGCAGAAAATACAAAAGATCATGGACAGGTGTAGCATAACGTGGCATTTGGAAATCAATCAAATAAGTCTCTGCAATATTCCCTTGATCATCATATTTAAACATGATATTGTTTGACCAACAATCGCCATGATTTAGAACATTAAATTCATTCGGATCGGCTTCCGGGTGCTTAAAGATTTCATCAGTTATTTGATTTTGTAATTTTTCTACTTTATCGTAATATAACTCAGAGTTGCAGTACTCTTTAATACATTCCAAAAGAGGTTTTGTACTACCGTCGAACATATTTTTTATTAGATCATAGCCTTCGTGCTTAATGAAAGCCGTGCAAAACTCTCTGGGATAGAGCCCTTTTTGAGCAACTCTCACTGCTGAGGCAGCATGCCATTGCGCCAATTTTTTCAATACACTTTTAGTATGTTCCATGTCTAGACCATCTAAACGATTTGTATTTTTAAAACCCTGTACTTTGAGATTCTCCAATAGAATGTAGTTTTGTTCGATGGGTAATTGGTAGGATTTGGCACCAAATATCACCTTGACCCCAGCCTCAGCGTAGATTTGTTCAAATTCTGGTACAAAGTCACGATACATTCCGGCTTCGGTAGCAAACACATTATGATTTTTCATTAAATCTTGAAAGGTTTCGGTATCGTGGCCAATTTTCAGCATGAAACTAATAGATTTGGTGGTGGCATCTGGAAGACGAGGATTAAGTTTTAAAATAATTGTAAATTATAATTATTTTTAAAAATTTATAATTTTTCGAATAATTCGAAACTTTCAAAATTGGCGAATATTGAAAATCATGTAAAATCTTAAGATCTATTGGAATTCTATGGATTTTTAACAACACAATAATAAACAGAAATATAACCTTCATATTAGTATAAATTTATTGTGAAAAAATTTAATTCTTTGGAAAAAATAGCTTAAAAAATAATTTTTATAGTTAAATTTTTATTTATTATCGATCAAAAATATGGTTGAAAAAAGCTAATTTTGAAATTAATATACGGAAACATATGTAAACAAATCGAGGTAGTCGTAGGATTTTGCTTATATCTCAGTTAATTTAATGTATTTGATATACTGATACCTCATGTAGATCCGTAGTATATTTAGGCCTTAGAAAAATATACACAAAGGTTCAAAACTTACTTTTAGTTTGTAAATAATTACCTTTTAACTTCATATTAATTTCCACCTTTAACATAACAGTAGCATAATTTTCTCCAGGTGCTAAAGCATTATCAACACTGAAATCTAATATTTCTGCAAAATCATTATTTACATTTTTTAAGAGACCTTCAAAGAGTGCTGGCTGAATCCATGATGGGAATTTAGTTTTGTTATCATTACTATTTTGATTAGTGCACATGTTTTTGTTGGTTTTTTTATCTTATTTATCAACAACTGCAAAAGTTTATTTTTTTATAAAACAAATACAAATAAATGTTTGAAATATAATTAAATAAATACACAATACCGGTTAGACTATGTCCACAATATATTCTAAACTAAATTGTTATTAGCAGGTGTATATCAATTTATTATTGAAAGCTGTATGTGATAAGCTTAATGTCACCATATTAAAGCTTTTTGGAGAGCTTTTTACTTTACGCTTAATTAAATATTTGTTAGACAAATTATTGAATTGAGTGTATGAAATGACTTCAATGATAATGTTTAACATATAGAGAATGAGAGATATTATTCAATGTTAAAGAGAAAGAGGAGGTGAGAATATAAATATTAATTTGATAAATTATACTCGTTTAGTTTATAGCATCAACATTTTTGCAGATATACTGTGGGTGACAATACAATGGAAACTTATGGGGTATTATTTCATATGAAATAATACCCCTGCTATCGGACATTATGACCTAATAGCAGATCGTTTGAATCCCCCAATTGTTTTTGATCACCTTCACTGTGTTTGGGGAGTTATTTTATTTTAAAAATTGGGGTTCTATTTCATATGAAATAAGACCCCAATAATGGGGTGTTATTTCATTTCAGTTTGGGGCATTATTTCATTTTGTTGGGGTCTTATTTATTAGTTTTAAAAAGTTTCCCTCTTTAACCTTAAAAGTTCGACCAGTTAAATAGATTTCCAATAGCTTATGTGTGTTTGCCGGTAAATTTTGACTCAATTTGTATATTAATCCAGCATGCCATACCTTATCAAACGCTTGAGAGATGTCGATGAAAAGTGCGGAACAGTATTTCTTTTCTTCAAACGCTTTTCTCAACATATGTACAAGTCTATGGGTTTGTTCGATAGTACTGTATTTTCTTCTAAATCCAAATTGATGATTCGGAATACAATTGTTTTCAGTTAACATCGGGTACAACTTGTTCATAAGTATCTTCTCAAATAGCTTTGATATATTAGACAATAGGCTGATGGGTCTGTATGATTCTACTTTTGTGTGATCTTTTCCCGGCTTGGGTATCATGGTAACCAGTGAAACCTTCCATACTGGAGGATAATATTCAAGTCGTAATATAGCATTAAAAATAAAAAGAATTATTTTTATTGCTATCCGGGGTAGCTCCATAAGCATCTTGTTGCTGATCTTGTCCATACCAGGAGCTTTCTTGATATTGGTGTCTACATTGAATTCAACAGGAATGAGTTTCATATAGACTTAATTCACACGACCCAAATTTGGTCATAGCTAAAATCACTTTAACGAGTATTAATCTATCCAAAATTTTGTAATTCAAATTTAATATATAAATTGAAATAAACAGCACGGCCTAATCTAATGGCGATCTGTCTTGACCGACCTTAATTTCTAGCTGGTTTTAAATGTTTAAATGTAAATTACTAAAACTTTATCTTCAATGCACAACTCCACATACAGGTTTGTTGGGCCCAAAAAATAGCGTGTAAATCAAATTCGCTTAAAATGAGGTTCTAATTTAGAACGAAATGCTTTTGTGGGGCAAATGATTTTTTATTTCGCGTAAAACAATACATCAGTCACATAACAAAAAAAAAATTGGGACCTAAAAATCGCGTTAAATAAAAAGCGGACGTAACTACACAAAAATTCAAAATCGAGTTTTTGATTGATTGAACAATAGCCAAGAATACTCTATTATTATGGATTTTATAACGTACACTGTAAAAACAATAAAAATGTAGTTACGTCCGTTTGTATTTACTTAAAGCGACGATATATACTTTAAGTAAACTGATTTTATTTGTACTTTTAAAAACTTACTTAAAACAAAAGTAAAGTAAAAAAACAGAACTAAAAAAATTATTTCTTATCGAAAATTATGGAAAAAATATCAATTAAAAAAACAATATATTCTGATACATAAAAAAGATCAAAACATAACAAAAAATTCATAAAAATTAACGAAGTTTTCAAAAATGAAATCCGCGTTATATAAAAATCGTGTAAAAAAAGTAGCGTATTTGAAAAAATGGTTGCTAATTTGAGTTCGCGTTATATCGAATTCGCGTAAATAAAGTACCGTATAAATGGAGGCTTACCTGTATATAAATTAGTATATTTATTTATTCATTAAAAACATATATTCTTACTTTATTTTCCCAATAATTTACAAATTAAAATTTAAAAGACCTCTTCTGTTCATCCAAGGTAAAATGGCTTCGATATGAGAACGGTAGCGTTTATTTAAAAACATTTGTTTTTTAAAAGCTAGACCTTCATCCTCGTTACTCATCATTTTCTCTAAACTGGGTTTATTACTAGGTTCCAATAAAACAGCTGCCATAATACCCATTATGCTATTCATAGCTAAAATGTATAAATAAGAATAATTAAAAATGTTATGAGCCATATATGAATGTAAGTAATTTAAAAACACTTACCCCAAGTTCCATTTTCTAACATTTCCATATGCAAGTCTTTTAGACTGGGAATATCTTTGGGATATTTCAATAATTCCAAATTAGCCTTAAGATTTTCATGATAATAACGTATGAAATAGTCAAAATGCTGCAATTTTATCTCCAACTTCGGGGAGGTTAATAAAAAGTAATATAAATCATAACAGGGTGTATCGTATTTAACTAACTGAAAGTCCACAAAGTAAGTATCAACAATATTTCCTTCATTGTCATGTTTGAACATGATATTATTGGTCCAACAATCTCCATGATTAAGAACATTGAATTTATTCCAGTTAATTTTACTGGCATTAACCAAGTAAGTGGTAGAGTTTTCTAAAAATGCTTCCTAAACAATGAAATTTAATAAATACTCTAAAATAAACAATTAATTGAGCAAAATATTTTTAAGCAACTTACCACATTTTTAATATATTCCTCATTACCCTCATATTGCTTTACACATTCCAAATATATTTTCAAGAATGAGTCTGCCATTTTCTCTCTCATCTCTCTAGTATCTTCTGTATATACGGAACGTTCATAAACTTCAGGGAATTTTCCATTGGTTTCAAATAAACAGGCAGAGGCTGCATGAAATTCGGCAAGTTTTTTCAAAATTGCTTTAGTGTGTTCCATATCTAAACCCTCCAGACGATCACAGTTTTTGAAGCCTTTACTTCTAAGATTTGCCAGTACTAATGTCTCACATTGTGTGTCTTTGGGCAGATTATAGCTTTTAGGACCAAATACTATATCGACACCAGCTTGTTCTTTGTAAAATTTCTCAATTTTTGGTATAATACTATTGTATGCTGTTGTTTCTTTTTCAAATGCATGAAGCAAGGCAATGATAGATTTAGCTTGTTCACCATGTGGAGGTATTTTCAACATGTACGATAGACTACGGGTGGTATGGTCTGTAAAGTATAAAAAATAGTTTAGTTTATATATTTAAATGAGTGACTTCAAAATCTTATTATTCATAATAATTCTAATGAAACGCTGACAAAATATAATTATTGTGTACACTCTCTCTTTAAATATATTATTCAGGAGGTGTTATTAGCTGCCTGTGGCCAAATTAATCCAACTTTAGATGTATGGCTGTGCTTTGCTGGATTTGAAATCCCTACACCCAAACAAATTTAACTCTCTAACACGCAAGAGTGTCTCAAGGCATGCATTACAAAACACCAATTATCTCAAAAAGTTTGTTAACATAACCCTCGAAGGTCGAAATGCATTCTGACTTTTAGTTTAGACTTTAATTTTCTGTCAGCAGTTTTGTGAGTGATGTCATAATTTTAAAACGTGAAATTTAGTGTGTCATGTTTTGTTTTAAGTTTTACTAACTTTTAGTCGCCCGATCTATTCCAAATTTTTTTATTAGTTCTTTTTGATTAGTTTTTTAATAAAATCGTATCATAATTATTGTTTTTTACACCTAAACCGGCAACAGTGCCCTGACTTGCACTTTGTTCCTAAACTTAATTTTCGAATTAGTTTCTGATGGCTGTTCTGAGTTTATAGAGTCATAATTACCCTAAAAAAATTATTCGACAACTTTTTTTTAACTTTTTAAAGTTTGCGGATTAGAGGGTTAATACGTCTCAACATTATGCCCATTCAAACACACTGGAGTATACACACATTCTGTTGCTCTCAACTACATTCTGTAAAAGACCAGATCTTTTGGTGAACACTGAGGTGCTTAAGTGAAAGTGTTTTCCGCAACATATGAAAAATTCAATGGCTAGTCATGTTCCCAAAGAGTAACAAACTTCCGGATGAGCTATTGTCTTACCCCACGATATGAACTAGTTGCAAGGCAAAACGAATGGTGTATCCACCAGTCTCAATAGTAAAAGAGAAAGAAGTATTTTTGATTTCGGAAAATTCCATCAACAGTAGTCGATGTTAGGAGTTACAATTCGGATTTCTTAAAGCTGGATCAACAGTAGGAGCGAAGAAATACTACGCAATCAATACACTCGACGTAAAATATGCCTTTTCCGCAAACTGGCAACATCCTTGGTCTAATAACAAATTACTTCAAGAATAGGTAACTAATTTATGTATGCGACAGCGGCACAAATCAAAAGATGATTACACAATATCATCCTTAATATTGCAGAATGACTGCAAAGGAACCACGGGAGTACCTGTTACCATATTTCTTACGAATCAAGGATGTTTCTGAGTACTTGCACAGATTTGCACGTTCTTGATCAACCATATGCTCAAGCTGTGTGGAGAAGGACAAAGACGAGAGCGCGGAAAATGTTATATTTCGAGCTTTAGTGGAATAAATATTCCAACTATGGAACCAACAGATTTAGTAGGATATATTATGGATATATAAGGAACTGATAGAAGAAAGAGAAGTTAAGAAAAGGCGCCACTACACCATTTTTAATTGAAATTAAGAACATTATACATGATATTGAAAAATTCCAAATGAAATTGATAATTTCCATTTTAAATTGAGAAAATTCCAAATGAAATTGAGAATTTCCATTTTAAACTGAGAAAATTTCAAATGAAGTTGAGAAATTCAAATTGAAATTTAGAAATTCAAATTGAAATTTAGAAATTCAAATTGAAATTTAGAAATTCAAATTGAAATTTAGAAAATTTCAAATGAATTTGGGAAATTCTTATTATACTCTACTTCCTTGACCTCAGAATTCTTTTGATTTTGGACCAAATTATTTCAATAAGGTTAAGCATTGGTGAAAATTTCACGTAGACGACTGTGGCAGGGAGCATTGTCACATGCCAGAACCAGTTAAGATAACTGATTGCCCAACTCTTGTCATCTATCTATGTAGAACTCTTTTGACCCATTCGTTTGCGCTTTCGGCAGTGCACGACTATCCCTTTGAATAATGCCTGCGGTACCAATTACACTTATTAGGTGGATGTTGTGGCCACGGGAAGTAGTTATCGAACTGTTCAACATGAGATCAACCATGTTTTCTACGACAAAATAAATTAAAATTGGTCTTTTCATCCAGACCACCACATCTTTCTACATCTGATATAATCGTTAATTTTGTTTTTTTTTTTAATATAAAATAATTTATATAATGTTTCTCAATTTTATTTAGAATTTTCTCATTTTCATTTGGAATTTTCTCAATTTCAAATCGAATTTCTCAATTCCATTTGGAAATTCTCAAATTCATTTGGAATTTTCTCCATTTCATATTGAAATTCTCAATTTAAATTGGAATTTTCTCAATTTAAAATGAAAATTCTCAATTTCATTTGGAGTTTTCTCAATTTAATCTTGAAATTCTCAATTTTAATTGGAATTTTCTCATTTTAAAATGAAAATTCTCAATTTCATTTGGAATTTTCTCAATTTTAATTTGAAATTCTCAATTTCATATGGAATTTTCTCAATTTCAATGAAAAATGGTGTACATTACAATCAACTGAAGATAACCAGGCCCTTGTTTTAATACTTCGCAGCAGTCCCATGGAGAAGAGTGGTTGAATGGGGGTGTATTTTAGTACTTAAATACTAGAAATGATCCATGCTGAAAACTCTCTAGAATATATGAAGAGTTTAGAGAATAACATTGCCTAAACAGAGTGGTAAATACAATACGGGAGTGGATATTATATTAAAATATGATGTCCTTTCCTATTCCACATTGAAGATTCTTGAGAGTTGTCCAAGTCGTGAAATTGTTCCCAATTCGTTTTCGCTGCGGCATGCAAATCATACATCTGCTGAAGACCAATATGTTGCATTATTCGCCACACATATACTACTTGGGTAATGTGTAAATGAACTAACGAATAACTTGTGTGTTGATAACACTCCTAGCCTTTTTCTCACATCATATCCTAAGATGGATGAAGTGAATGTTCTTGCAGCTTTTGGTAATTTGGATCTTCGAACCATTTTCGTCTTCTTTTCCCTTTCCGAAGTTCGCAACGTTATACGGACAGCTATGAAACAAGCTCAACAATTCCTTTCCTTACCTACTCGGACCTGGTATCAAAAATTCCATTCCATTAATTAAATCTTTTATTACACTCAGACAAAAATGTTAAATTAATCAGACTTGAAAAATTGCAATCAGATCCAGGTGAGAAGCATTTAGAACTTGGTGTAGTAATAAAGGTCAAAGAACTTAAATTCTATCCTATCCTATGACTTGCTCGTCTTCCTATGGTGTCGAAAACGTTTCTTGATTTAAATCGAACTTTCACAGAGATCGTACTATACTAGTTGTTGTAGATGGGATCTCATCAAGCGACTTCAAAATTAATTCAGTAGTATCTAAAGGCTTCGTTCAGAATAATGTCCGCTGCACGGAACTCATTTTCGTTAGCCGTAGAGTTTTACGTAATACTTAAACTTCTATCAACAAGTTCTCAACCATTTGTGGTCGCTTGGACGACATTTGGAAACATTTCCAGAAGAAGTGTTTCCAGTCACTTTCAATATATTTTCCTAGTTCCAACTCAATGCACTGCACGAGAAGGAGTATTTATACAAAAACGGACCCAAAAAACTATGCCAAAATACTTCGATTATTCCGATACAGATAAATAACTTATCCATGGATATGTATGTTACACAGTGATAAACATACAATTTCACTTTTCCGGTTTCTCTGTTAATTTTGTGGTATTTGAATTACTACTTAATTTGTTTAATACCCCGCCATTATTAGCTCTCATAAATTTACCTGTAAGTTCAATGTCAATGTCTACTTGTAACATTATCGATGAATAATTATCACCAGCACTAGTTGCTGGACTAACGTTAAACTTAAGTATTTTCTGATAATTCTCGCAATCGGCACGTACGATATCAATAAATAACGATTCATTAACCCATTCTGGATAAGAGTTCCTCAATGGTTCAGTATTTTGTGCTTGTTCAGTTGTATGTACAGAAACGGTTGTCATTGATTCTTTTAACTTATCAGCCGCCGCAATTCTGTTATCTAAATCACTGCATTGATATGAAAAAAAAACAAAAATTTAAAAACATATACTAGAAATAATTTGATGTTTTGGTTTTTAATTTAGTATACTTACGTCAGATTTATTTCCATAAAACCGCGATTATGCAGCCAAGGTAAGATTTCATTAATGTATTTACGATAACGTTCATTCGAATACATGGCATTCTTAAAATTGTTACTTTCATCTGTATCACCCAAGAAATTTTCAAATTTAGCACTGTCAGTAGGATCTAGCAAAACAACTCCCAGGGTAAAGAAGGATGTCATGGTAGCCATTGAACCAAAATCTAGCATTTGCATATGGAATTCTCTAAGATTTGGTATATCCAGGGGATAGTCCAATAGTTTTAAATTGCTGCTTAAGTGTTCATGATAGTAACGTATAAAATAGTCAAATTGTGAGAGTTTTATGTCAATTTGTACTGAGGAAATAATAAAATAGTATAAATCCATAGCTGGTGAACCCCAATTGGTGTTTTGGAAATCTACGAACAAAGTCTCTTCTAATTTGCCATCATTAGCGTATTTAAAGAGAATATTGTTGGACCACGAATCGCCATGATTAAGCACAGTAAAGTAGCCGGGCAAGAGTTTTCGACTACGAACAAACAGCTCGATTAAATTGTCAAAGAATTGGTCCTGAAAAAAGGAAATAGAGATAAAATATTTGTTTATACAAGACAGTAAATCTAATAAGTTTTCGGTTACAGCCTTTGAATTTTGTTTGGATTGAGTCAAACATTCAAATCAGTTTTAATAAAAATTTAGTTGGAGTAATAAGTTTAATAGTTTTACTCACCATTAAATCATAATATTTCTCCCCATTATCGTAAGTCTTTAAATGATTCAAAAATGGTTTCTTAAAAGCCATAAACATTTGCTGCATTACAGCACGAGCCATTTCATTATCCATATCGGGTGAAAAAACTGGAGGATAAGCTCCGCTCTTTGCCACACGACAAGCTGAAGCAGCATGAAATTGTGCCATTTTACGTAACACACCTAATGTATGTTCCATATTTAAGCACTCCAAACGATTGACATTTTTAAAGCCATCCACACTTAGATCATCCAACAAAACATAATGTATGTTAGAGTCCTCAAGATCTAGCCTATGGGACTTAGCACCAAATGTAATATCAACACCTGCCTGGCGATACATTTCTTCCAACTCTGGCATGACTTCAGTATAGACAGTATTTTCGGTTGTAAAGAAATTCATGGCCTGTAACATTTCCTTCATTTCCTTAGTGTCATGAGGCACCTTCAGCATGTAGGAGAAATCTTTGGTTGAATCATCCTGAAATTTCGCAGTCATTTTAACTCTCAGCATAAGAGTGGCATAATTTTCACCAGCAGCCATGGCGGGAAAAGCCTTAAAGGCCGTAATCTCTATAACATTGGGATGTGTTTTAAGCAGTAGCTTTTTAAAGTTTACTGCATTAACCCATTCTGGAACACGAATGTCTTGAACTTCTTCTTTTGCAATAGCTTCTGTTGATGTTGTTTCTACTGCTGAAAGTGTTTTTACTTCCTCTTTACCAATATCAGTTTGTTCCTCATTTTCTTCCTCGATAACAGCAACGGCTGGCAGTTCTACTTTAGGCAATGGTCTAGGATGTTTTTTGTAGCTAAAGTCTTTATTTGATACCACCGGAGCTATATCATAGCTATTACTTTTATGTTTAGAACTACGCAGACCCATGAGTATTTAATATGTTGCTATCTTTAACTTAAAATACGAATTTAATTAGAATTTACTGTAAACAACAACCTTCACGCTTCACTTTAGCTATTTAACTAAAAACAAAGTAATTACAAACTAATTTTTTTTTATTTTATATGCATTTCAACAAATTTATGGTTTTTATTTTCATTTGCGATAAGCTTTATTTAAAATTTGTAAACGTTTATCTATTTTCTAACAGTATTTTTTACGGTCGACTAGTTATCAACTCTCAAATTTGGACTTTTATGGGTATAACAAAAGATAATTCTAACTATTACTCTCTTTCTCTTTATACATCTGTTATCAATACTATTTGGTTTCTATTGTTATCAATATTTTGAATTTAAAAAAATGTAACGTAAATTAGTAAGAAGTTTGTTTTTTTAATTTCGGCAATAATGCCGAAATATAGTCTAATCCTGATAAATTTATATTATGGTAGGTTAAAACAAGAAAAAAAATTGTTATGAAAAAGATTTTATAATCATCACCATACGATATACGATTTTGATCCATTACTTAATTTCTGTTAAACGCTATTGTCACTGTTGAATGACTTAGGACATTAAAATGTATAGTTTATGGAATATATTTAGTTAGGTTCTACACTGTTGCATATTCCTATTAACGCACTTAATTTTTTTCTGTATTTTTGTCATATATTTGTTGTTCTCATCCAAAAGCTAAATTTAACTTTTTTAATGAGAGACAACATAACGGTACATTTTGAAAGTAAACAAGTCTTTTTTCTTATTCTTGTTATTTGCCTTGATTATGCGATCAAATGTTCTTGGTTCTATTTTAATTGGAATATTCGTATAAACGCAGACGTGAAATTTGTTTTTAAAAAAGTTACCAAAAATAAAATATTATCAATTTATGTTTTTTTTCAACCAAAGGTACGTTTCTAATAGTAACATCTCAATTTACTGCAACTTTTTCTATTTGAATCAATAAATTTCATCACTTTTAAAGATGCCCAAGGGAACTTTTTTGTCCGATCAAGAAAATATTCAAATTAAATTTTTTCAAGACCAAGGATGTTCCAATAGAGAAATTGGACGTAAAATCGATCGTTCGGAAAGTGTGGTGCGAAATTTCTTGAAGAAAGGTCAAAATTATGGAGTTCGCAAACCTACAAAGTGAAATACAAAACTAATAAGAAGACAATTTAATTTAATAAAACAAGAAGCAACCCGCAACAAATTGAATTCCACACAAATAAAAGCCGAAATGTAAACCAATGCTAAAAAGCACCATAAAGAAAATCGTCTAAAATTCGCAAGAAAATATATGAAATGGACAGATGAGTGGAAAAAAGTAATTTTCTCTGACGAAAAACAATTTAATTTAGACGGTCCTGACTCATACTCATGCTATTAGCTATTGATTTGATATCAAACGATGTTCGGATGTCAAAACGTAATTTCGGTGGTGGCAGTGTTATGGTTTGGGCAGCGTTTTCTGCAGTTGGCATGTCGAAAATATGTTTTGTTCCGACAAAAATTAATAGTGCGATTTATGACGAACTGCTGGAAGATACTCTTCGTTCATTTATGGATGAAAAAATAGATGAAGATTGCATATTCCAACAAAATAATGCTGCAATCCATATTTCTAATCGAAATCTTGGTTTAATGAATATAGCATTCCTCTGTTGGACTCTGTTGGCTTGTAGTCCGGAATTAAAGTCAATGGAGAACTTGTGGGGATACATGGTCCGTAAAGTTTATGCAAATAATACCCAGAATGAAAGCATAATGACTGTGACAGAGCTGAAACTAAAAATTAAACAAGTCTGGGAGGAAATTGATTCCGATCTGCTTAAAAAATTAGTGGAATCAATGCCAGACCGTATTTTTGAAACAATCCATAACAAAGGATCATCCACACATTATTAATAATGCTACAGTAGCCCATACATTAAAGTGCGTTTATAGGAAAATACTCTTAAAAATTGCTGTTAATCTCGAAAATTAAGTAAAAAAAAAAGTACAAATTATTTTTTTTTTGTAAACAATATTTTAAGTGAAGTCTTAACTAATTTAATAGCCCCCTAAATATGTTATTGTTTAATTTTTAAAATTTTTTAAAAAAAAAGTAGTGTGCGTTTATAAGAATATATACCAGTGTATAGTTGATAAAAAAATCGGCTTTTCGACATTTTAAAATTTAGACTATCCTATTCTAATGTAAACAAGTAGGAGAGCTATATTCGTCGCAATGGACTTTGAAATATCTATCATTAGATATCCATGTTGTCTATATTAATGACATAGTAATCCAGATATAGATCAAAAATAGGCCAAAAATCGTGGTTGTCCCGGTTTTTTTCTTATATCTCCGCCATTTGTGGGCCGATTTTGTCGACAGACGGACATGGCTATATCGACTTCGCTCTCTATAACGGTCCAGAATATATATACTTTACGGGGTAGCAAATGAAAAATCTAGAAATTACAAACGGAATGACAAACTTATATATACCCTTGCCACACACGGTGAAGGGTATAAAAATATAGGGCTGGTAGTTTTATCGGTTAGAAAAAATTAAAATATAAAAAATTCTTGAATTTTTTTACCTTTTTGGGATAACATAATCGATTGTTTGACATTTTTCGGAACAAAAATTCGATTTCGATTTTTTCCAGCTGAAAGTCGTTCGAAAAATCGAATTTTTGAACCTTACTACTTAATGTTACAAACGAAATGTTGAATTGAATATGATACTTTAGGTAGCTAGAAAAATAAGTAATTTTTCTTATTATTTCATCAGATTATATTCGATTATTTAATGCTGATAATTATTATAATTGATTAATAAAAGTCATTTTATTAATTCAAAAATCAATAAATTTAATTTTAAGATAGCATTGATAGTCAACATATAAGACAATGAAAACTTGCTAAAGAATAAGTTTATTATTCCATAAAAAATTTATGGCAGATTGCATATAAAAACATTTAAAAAGTCTCACACTTTTATTCGCAAATGACTGCCCCCGACATATTAAACGTTTGCTAATATATTTGTTTGTGTGCCAAATCTCTAGGAAATTTGCTGATAATTACAAACCAATAATTCAATTATTTGTTACAAGTAAGAAAGTATGGTCGGCCATGTCCTTCCATATAATACCCTGCACTGAGTAAATGTGCAAAAACCAATTATGGACCGATCGCCATGCAATTAGGTCGTGTAATTTATGTCTACATGGAACGTATTTCTGTTGAATTCTATTACAGAGATTTATATTCGTTAAAGTGCTTTTCGGAAGTGATCCTTATATGGGGCTATGAGTAATCATCATAAAATTTTTTTGGAGCGAAAGTTGTGTGAATACTTATATAAAATAGACATATATGACCGATAAAGTCATATTTCGGAAGTACATTTGTATGGTTCCACTACCAATATTTTGATATGTTACAAATGGAATGATCGTAGTATAATACTAAAAACATGTTAAAGGATTTTATAAAAACATAAATTAATATATTTAATACATTTGTGTGATAGAGGCCATGTCCATTATTTCGATCCTGCCCATTTTTAGCCCAATTACAAAGTTTGAAGGCTTTCGAAATTGTAGTTCTTTGATATTCTAAAATAACTATTTATTTTTTATGTTCGGGCGAGCTACGTACAAATAAATCGTGCAAATATTAAAAACTATAAATATTACAGATCGCAAGATATTCGCTAATATATATTTACTTTTTATGGGAGGTGCCACGCCCAATTTCAAAAAAGTAGAATACAGTTCCTTCCACGTACAAAGGAAGATACTGTGACAATTTCAAGAAAATTTTCTCAGCCTTCTAGTTGGCTATAAGCATCAACCCAATGCAGTATGGTCCAAAAGCCAAAATTGCGGCAAGAATTATTTCCAAGGAATATAGCATCATAAAACTTTATGTAGAGACCACTGATGCTAAAATAAGTATTTAAAAAAATTGGCAATACCCCCTGCCCTCTTTTCTGAAAAACCCCTCGCCCACCAACTCACCAAACATTTTCAAAAAAGATCTCAATCTATATTCTCGTAGCACTTACCACAAATACCATTTTAAAAAAGTTGCGATTAAACCCCCCCCACCCCCTCATTTATATTCTCATAACACTATATACAAATAGCATTTCTTCATTAGTTTTGGCGTTTTCTTGGAGCTCTGCTATAAGTAAATTTTGGGTAAGCAATTGTTTATGTCTTTGACATTCACTATCGTTATAAAACTTGTTACAAAAATTTGAGTATGTTTCTAGAAAAAAGAAAATTATTTTCTTCGGTTCAAGTAGTTGCAAAACATTTGAGTATGGAATGAAGCCTGATCTTCCCACAAATAACCACATGTGTATCATTCCTTAGGCAAATGCAGGCAACGTAAGTTCTATACTACAGAAGACAAACAACTTTTTCGTAACTTCACAAAAAACGTTACTAATTAAAACACGAAATTTTATACATTTTAATATAAACATTTAGTAATATAAACATTTAGTAAATTATTTTAAGTTGTTTTTTAAGTACACACCTCTGGTATTGTAATCCATGTTGGTAAAATCTTAGTTATAAGCATTTTTTGTACTTTTTTCAGCTTGAAAACTCTATTTAAAAAATGTCAACTTTCCCTGCTGTTTATATATAAACTGAGTGCATTTGTCATTCCGTTTGTAGCATATCGAGATATTGGTAGTAGATCCAAAAAGTATATATACTTAATATTCTAGCTATGTCCGTCTGTCTGTCTATTGTTGACTGGATAGAGGTTCGAGAAATTTTCCCCAAATATTTCTTCAAAATATTTTTTGTTAATTAGAAATGTATTGATATTGAAATCGGCGTGAAAAGATCGGTCCATAATTGGTCATAGCTCTCATATTAGGAAAAACACATTAGCCTACACAAATATTTTAAAAATACCGATACATCAACGCACAAAATTGTATGACTATCTTCCCTTAGTAGATTATAGCTCCCATAAGGCTCGCATTTGAAAAAATGCATTAACGCTTGGTTTTTGACTATCGAGCCATAATTATACATAGCTCCTATATCCGGAAAGTACATTATCCTCTAACAATGTGAATTTTGACACTGATATTTTGTAGCAATAATAAATATAGAACAAGCCAACATATGCGAACCAAATAAATTTGTTTTTACAAAAAGCACAACAAATACGATTCTAAAAATTGTATGCCACCACAAAACTGGAAAAACAAAAACACGATCCTCTTATAAAAAATTCTATTTTTACAAAAATAGTGACAATACATGAATATCAAAAATAAAATTTCCTAAACGTATCAATCCAATATTATAAATTTATAATTGATGTCATAAAAACTTAATAATTTTAATCACACTATAAGTTCATAGCTGCTCACGAATTTGCAACAAAATTTAATGACACTGCATATTATTTATTTACACTTATTTGCCATTTTTTTTGCCAATATAATAAGTGTGCCCAATTTTTGAGATATAGTTTTAATCAGTGTATTTTTGGGCTGATAATAAAGTGTAAATATTTGTTGATTCACGTACTTGCTAATATATACATGATATGTATATTTTATTCTTATCAGTTTAGAATAAAAACTTAAGAAAGTCTGACTAATTTCAAATACTTAGTACTTACTAAGGTCGTTGTTAAATAAATGTAGAGATTTTTAGTCACTAAATGTCAGTAATGATTTATTAATACAATTTTGAATTAAGTAGGTTATTTTCTAAATATCAAATGCTCCTCGATTATCCAACCATGGTAATAGCATATTCATATTTTTTATATATAATTCATTAGCAAACATAGATCTTTTTAATTCATCATTATCTTCATTTAACAAAGTATCAACATTAGCATCATCTCGTGATTCACAAAGTATTATTGGCATCAATGAACTAATGGTGAGATATGCTAGAAATAAAACAAATATTTATGAAATATCTATGCATTAGCTATTACCATTTATAAGCATCTCAACATACCCCAGTAGTCATGTTTTAGCAGCTCAATGTGTATTTCTTTCAGACTGGGAAATGTTCCTTCATATTGCAACAAGTTCAAACATTTCGTTAATTGCTGATGATAATAGTAAATAAAATAATCAAAATATTTTAATTTCACTTCCATATTTGTTGATGATAATAGGAAATAATAAAGATCCTGTGCTGGTGTACCAAAGCGACTCATTTGAAAATCAATTAACATCGTTTCTATGAGATGACCACTTTTATCGTACTGAAACATGATATTGTTTGTCCAGCAATCACCATGATTTAGAACATTAAATTTATTTGTTTTCCAATCGGATTCTAACTGAAATGGATCCGGATAAGTTTCGAAGAAGATTTTCTGAAAATCAAATTAATTAAATGTTTATTAGCTAACAATAAGAGTTTAATCAAATAAATATTGTATCATCATCTATATGTGATCGCTGATCACTCATCAAAAATATTTCATTTAGCTCCCATACAAATGTCCCCCAGTAATAATGATTGAGCAGTCATAAATATGTTGAAATCCTGATAAAATTTTGCTCAAATCAGTTCTAAGTATTCATGATACAATAATTGTAGAAGGTAGAATCACTAGGGAGAGTTTTCAATATTTAGCCCTATAACGTCAAACTTTGATTTTGATTTTTTTTATATTTTCTTTTGTTTGACGTTACAAGAAATGTATAATTGAGAATTAATTTTTTACTGTGTGTGTACCTTATATTGTTGTACCATGTAAGTATTCTGAAATTATACTGTAAAGTATGGCAAATATCAGAAAATAACTTGAACATTAAAAATTGTTTTTTAATAACACTGTGACAAAATCGAACTTTTCGAATCGGAAAGCAAATGAAAGCTTACGTTTTCCATAACAAGGTTTTATTTTAGTTCAGCGCTAGATTTTTTTTTACACACATTTGAATTTGGAACGCTGGCTAACAAAAAAAATCATTTAAAATTTGATAAAACAATCCCTATTTATTTTAATGATCCCGGAAAGTTGTGGTATCTTACTATTTTTGGGGTCCGGGAATATTAAAAATACCGAGGAATCCTAGTTTGGGAACCCCTGCTCACGCCCTTGGTTTGCTCATGAGGTCCTAATTCAAAACTTTTATTCGACAACACTTCCTCTTTTCGCATGTCAAATTTCATTAAAATCGGACCAACCGTTTAGAAGTTACAGATTTATTTCCGTCTTTATTTTTCTACATCACTGTGCAGCGCCCTCTAGCGTAAGTTTTAGGTAAAACTAAATATCAAAAATGGATTCCCCGACCCCAAAAATAGTAAGATACCACAACTTTCCGGGATTATTAAAATAAATAGGCATTGTTTTATGAAATTTTTAATGATTTTTTTTATTAGCCAGCGTTCCAAAATCACTTACTTCAAATCCGTGTAAGAAAAAATCTAGCGCTGAACTAAAAAAGCCTTGAGGGTTTTGTTATGGAAAACGTAAGCTTTCATTTTCTTTTGGTTTCATTCCATTCCGATTTTGGTAGTTGCACAGTGTAATTAATATCGAGTTGAAATAAGACATAAACAAGTTTCGTATAAAATTTTACCTTTGGGTCAAAATAAGGAACACCAGAATTAATTTAATTGTTACGTTTTTACCTTTTAAAAATAGTGGTTTATTTCTCTTTAAATAAAGCGAATACTTTTGATTGCAAATAAAAGCAGTTTAGTAGTTTAAAATTGTAACAACTCTTTATTTATTCAAATGTACAACAACACCAGTTTAAATGTCACTCAGTGTTCTTACACAAATACACGTTTTTTTAATTCTCAGAAGTAGACACACTTAAATTACACACTTTATAATGTACAAGAATATACAGCACACTTAAAGGCAGTTAATTTGTTTTTACTTAACCATGCTTCAAATTAGACTAACTGGTTGTTGTTCTCACTGCCAATTTATATACACTGCATTACCACCGAGATGCTTCTTGAAATATATATTTCTCCAATGATCTTTAAACTAGCATATTCAAATTCTACCTTTCAAACAATGCTAATAACAAGCTATCCACAAGTAGAAGTTTCTACTTATAGACATGTTTTTTAGTGTTGCCAGGAGCTGGCAAAAAAAAAGCTATATTGACTTCAAAAAAAGGCTTTTTTAGCTTTTAAAAAAAAGCTAAAAAAGCCTTTAAAAAAAAGCTAAAATATTATAAATTAAGAATTTAGGTTTATATTTATTTTTAAATAAAAAATTAGAATATATATATTGATAAAATTCATAAAGATGGTACCCCAAATTATAATCAGTATATTAATCACATAAATATTTGGCTTTGTAGCATTGCTGGTTTAACGAAATTAAACCAAAATGGGTTTTATTGATTTTTTTTTTATTTATATTTAATTTTGAAGCACTTGATATTGGCAATTGTTATTTATTCTTTTAATACTGCACAATTCTTGAGTATGTTGAAAAGCTAAATGAAAAACTGTAATGAATTATAATGAAAATGGCTCACAAATATAAATTTAGCCTTTTTATTTTTATTTATCAAAATAGGCTATTTTAAAATTAAAAAAGGTTAGAAAAAAGCCAAAATTTCAAGGCTAAAGAGTAAATAAAAAGGCTAAATTTAGCCTCAAAAAGGCTAAATTGGCAACACAGATATTTATAAACATGATGAATGTTGCAGGCAGTCGTTACAGACCGTTAAATGTAAATCGATAATGGAAATTCGTGACAATATTAACAAACTATAAATTTTCCGCCATATTCCCGGTTAAATTTCTATTTAAAAATTTTCCATCTTATTAATTAATTAATATGGGAAAAGGTCAGCGCTAACTATGGCCAATACTTTGAATAAATTTATATTGTACAAATATGTATATCAAAATAAAAACTAAACATTTGAAAAAAAAAATCCACCAGTTTTAAATTATACACTCATATACTAACCTGTAAAATATAAAAACAATTAATTTTCTATCAAAAAGCTAGAATTGTTGTAGGGAGATTAATTAATTATACTTCATTACAAATTAAATCCCCCTACAACAATTCTAGCATTTTGATAGAAAACAAGTAAGAGAGTATGGTCGGTCAAGCCCGACCATATAATACCCTACACCAAGTAAATGAGTAAAAATATTTTTCTTTTAAAATATCAATAATTTATATTCGTGAGTGATTTTCGGAAGTGAGCCTTATATGGGAGCTATGACCAATTATGGACCGATCACCATAAAATTAGGTGTTATGTCTATATTAAAGTTAACTGTGTTGAATTTTGTGTGTATACCAACATTTTTAAGAGATTTATGCACGTTAAAGTGATTTTCGGAAGCGGGTCTATATGGGAGCTATGACTAATTATGGACCGATCGTAACAAAATTTGGTGACATGAATTTTGTATATATAAAACTTATTTGGAGCGAAATTTGTGTAGATACATATATAAATTAAACATTTATGACCGATAAAGTCCAATTTCGAGGGGACATTTGTATGGGGGCCGATTTTAGCCAGTTTCAATAGGCTTGGTCCTTGGGCCGAAAAAGTAATATGTACCAAATTTGATCGAAATATCTTCAAAATTGCGACCTGTACTCTGCGCACAAAGTTTACATCAGTAATGCGCAGCCCATAGCACAATTGTGCAGAATCAAATCACACGTATTCTTATGCTCTTACATTTTAGTAGTCGTTGCCCACTCAACGAGACAACTAGGAATACGCATGAGCACTGGTGTATGACTTTTTCTTTATTTTTTCAGTTTTTGTATTTGTGTGTTTGTAGGTGCACTGAATAAAATAGAGGATTTATTTTTGAGAACCTCTGGTTTACATGGACACAGTGATGTTAACCGTACGGTAATTACCGTATTGTACGGTAATTTAGACCTCCGTACGGTAGGCAGGTAATTTCTACATTTGTACGGTAATTTTAAAAAGTTTAAATATTTAAGAATTATTTCCCAAAAGTTATATTTCCATAATGTGTCTACATATGATATTACGAGTATACGGTAAAGTAATCGCAAGTCTTTCAAGTATGGATATTTCAACATACAAATTAGTATTAAAAACTGATTGCAAAAATTTTTTTGAATCAAATCAAATGCAATCATTCAAAACATTGACGTAATAAATCCCCAATTAATCGATACCAATATTTCTGTAATTCCTTTAGTTTTGCACTTCCCAGAAGCTGTTAAAATGGGTGAATTTAATGAAATTGATAAGAAATTTATGCTTATAAGGCAAATAAAAGATGTTGGAAAAAATGCCATTCTGCTGTTTTACAAACTTGGTCCTATATTCAAAATCCTATATTTGATATTCACGAAAATTACTTTTTGATGGTAAAATGTTTAGTAAAACTGCCCTGTTTTTTGCTGTTTTATTTGCATTTTTGTTATTTCCCTATTTCTCTGTCTTTTCAAATAATTAATTTTCAAATATTTTTTTGGAATAATTTCTTCTTGCAATTCATGTTTTCTTACTATTTTTTGAATGCTGAACATGAATTTTACATTTATCAATCATTTAAAAAAATTAATTACCATGCAAATATTTTACCTTTTTGTTTTTGGAAAATATAATTTCCATGACATAAAAATTATAAGCTAAAGTTGGAGTTTGCTTAAAAAAGTGTCTATATCTTAAATAAATCACGTTAAAAACTGACAGATAGCATAAATGAAATCAAAATAATTTAATTCTATTAAAATGGAAAATCCTAATTCTTATCATTTTTATACATACACATTGAATATTTTGAGAAGAAAAACCTACCTCTATCTATCATAAAGTACCCAATATTGCAAAATTTTAAAAACCAATTTATGTGAGATTTAATAGTTGCTTTAAAATAATTTTAAATAGTTGCTTTAAAATAATAACTCAAGTAATACGCGAAAAAAACAGTTTTTGGCTTTCCTGAAAAGTTGTGTTTTTTAAGATAGGGAGTTTTGAATATAGGCTCTCAATATATTGAATTATAAAAATAAACCTGTTTCAATAAGAAAATATTATTATTTTTCTACAAAACTTTGGATACGGTAATTTTACTTAAAAACGGTAATTTTTTTAGGTCTGTACGGCAATCGAAATTAAAAAGTTAACATCACTGCATGGACAGCCAGCCAGCCGGCCAGCCAACCAGACGGACGGACATCGTTTAATCGACTGAGAAAGTGATTCTAAGCCGATCGGTATACTTTATGGTGGGTGTTAGACTAATATTTTGGGCGTTACAAACATCTGCACAAACGCATAATACCCTCCCCACTATGGTGGTGTAGGGTATAATTAAGTGTTTTTATATTTTACAGGTTTTATATGGGTGTATAACTTACAACTGTGGGATTTTCTAAAAATCTTTTTATTTAGATACATTTGTATAATATAAATTTATTCATAGTATTGGTCATAGCTAGCTACGACCTTTTCCCATCTTTCAGGTAACATATGGATTTCGCAACAAAAGAAGTGCTATTTTTTTAAAGCCAACCACGACTAAAGCGAATTTCGGATACACTGTTCTGAAATGAAGCGTATCCCAGAGAGAGCATATTGTATCGATCGAAACAAATAGTAGTCAGACGGCGCATGGTCTGGACTATAAGGCTAGTGAGACAAAACTTCCCAACCACTTCCTTCTAAATAGTTTTTAACAGATATTTCAATATGTGGCCAAGCGTTGTCATGATGGAATATTACGGTTTCATGTCTGGCCGATAAATTTTGAATTAAAGTTAATTTTTTTTTTAATTTTTGAGTCGCAAAATCTTGAAATATGTATGTTTTTTAACTGTTAGACTATTACACTGTGCTAGTGGAAAAAACTGTCAAGCGGGGCACCCGGTGGGTTAAGCTGAATTCAGTGGTGCTAACCGTTTTTTTAGGTTAGCTCGTATTTTCGAGATATACCGTTATTTCGAAAATGGAGGAGGTTGCACAAAATATATTCGCGTAACTCAAAAACGGTTTATTTTATTGAACAAACTGAAAAACCCGAAATTCCGCAACAAAATTACCTTTAAGCAAGGCTGGACATGTTTTTAATCTTTGCAGTCATTTTAGAAATATAATTTTTTTTTTAGAAAAATTTCGAAATTTTTGGTTTTTAAGATCGTATATGCATTTTTCAATTTTTAATGCCGTTTTAAAAGCTAAAAATTTCGAAATTTTTCTAAAAAATTATTTTTTTTGCCAAAAAAAATTTATATTTCTAAAACGACTGCGAAGATTATAAATACGTTAAGCTTTACTTGAAGGTAATTTCATTGCGGAATTTCGTTTTTTTCAGTTTATTCAATAAACTAAACTGTTTTTGAGTTACGCGAATATATGTTGTGCAACCTCCTCCATTTTCGAAATAACGGTATATCTCGAAAATACGAGCTAACCTAAAAAAATTGTTAGCACCTCTGAATTCAGCGTACCCGAAATAAGCCCCCCCTCTTGACAGAAAAAAAAGTGTCAATTTCGTGCATAGTGTTATTATTTTGACAAAAAACCAGCAATACACGTCAACAATTGCAATGAATATTTCCCAAAAAGTGGCATTATTTTCGGAGTTTATGAGCACCAAATTTTCTCGTAAAAAACTGGAAAAGTTTTAAGAATTTTTCGTAGATTACGATTTTGCTATACGCTTAGTAGGCAAACAAATTAAACCATTAAACCAGTAGGCTAACAAATTAAATTATTCATAATTCTTATATCAAACGTTTTTTTTTATTTTAAAGGAAAGGTAAAAAACAATTTGAAAATTGTAATCAAAATATATTCATTCAAATATATTACATGTTCGGGATTGAACTATATTTTATTACTTGTTTAACTATAGATAATTTTATACAAATTGAATTCCAAATAAATACTAAATACTCACCAATTTTTCTTCCATATACTTAAAATTTCCATAAAAATCCAAATTTTCACGAAATATTTCATTTAATTTAATGCGATGATTTTCAAACAAATCGACATCACTTGACAAAGATTTGCTGTACATTGTTGGATAAGGCCCCTCCTTCATGAAATGTTGTGCCGAAGCAGCATGAAATTGTGCCAATTTTTGTAATACTGCTTTAGTATGCACTAAATCTAAACCTAAATGTCGGTTAAAATTTGTAAAACCTTTAAGTCTTAAATCCTCCAGTATAAGAACATCATCGTTTATTACGGTTTTAGTAGGATCATATAAACGAGGAGCCAATTTTACATTACAACCGGCTGTTTGATAATATCTCTGAAAAGCTGCAATGTATTTCGAATAGGTGGTGTGTTCTTTAACAAATATTTTCCACTCCTTAATCATGAACTGTAGCGTTTCCGGTATTGGTTTGATCTTAACCATATATGAGTGAGAGGTTTTCGTATTATTTTTCAATTCTAATTCGATTGTTATTCTTAGCATCACAGTCATAAAATTTTCTCCCGTCTTAACGGCCGGTTTTGCCATAAATTTCTTTAATGTGCGATAGTTTGGAAAATCTTTATCCAAAAATTCTTGAAATAGTTTTTCATTTAGCCACTGCGGTACATCTTTGAAGCCCGTATTTTCTATTATTTCTTTATTATGTCTGTTCATTTTGTTAAGCGTTTTAAAAATAATACTGTGCAGTTCTAAGTTTTTTCAGTTACTATCTAATAACTTTGTTGGGGTTTGAACAGTTTTTGTGCTTAAATATTTAGTTGTATAAGCAATTAATTTATTATTGTTTAAATTATTTATAAATACGTGCTCATCAGTGTTGCCTTTTTAGCAATATCTGTGCAAAATTTAGAATTATATATTGTTAAAAACCATTACGAATTTATAAAAATTTATAAATATACTTTTTAAATACTATTTCCTAAAATCAGAGGAACCTATAAAAAATTTGTTTGTGTTTAGACCAGCGGAAACTCTCCTGCCAAAGACCTAACTCAGTTGTCAAAAACCTAATTGGTGAGAATGTATTAGTAAAAAAAACTATGTGAAAACAAAACCAACACTCGTATGTGTAACTTTTTTGAGTAATTTTTTTGTTTCAGTTTTTTTCTAGTTTCCGCTCTATGTATATTTTCTCTATGGTTTAGACTGTTTATAGTAAATAAAATTAAACTAAACAAGAAAATTTATTTTCTTTAAAAACAAATACTATATTCCTCTTGAACAATTTATAATTTTTTAAATTACTTCTCCTGACAACACTGGTGCTCATTATTATTTGCGCCTCAAATAATTGTAATTCAGTTAGTCCCCGTTTACAGTAGACGATAAGTCTCAGGCGAACGCAAATGCAACTACAAATAAAATATACATGCGACCACTCGTGCGACTCAAATGCAACGTTTTATATAAACAGCTGATTAGAATCAGGAAAATTAATTGTTGGTTGTGTAGCTAAAACAGATGTTGAAATAAATTACAGTTCTCTGAGTTAATAAATAGTTTTATTAAGCTATTAAATAAACTGATAATATTTCAAATAAAAGCATACTCCAAGATGGTTACTAACATATGCGGAATGAAATTGGAATAAAAGTTATTCTTGTGTTTTTAATGACCTTTACGCTTTAAGCGTATATTTTGGTTTATAAAATTGTAAGTCATTGAATTATTTTAACGCTCACATGATTTTTATATCAATGAAATTGAAAGCTTTTTTTTGACATGACATTCATAAGTCTATCACGAAAATATATAAGTAAAGACATAACTTAATGTATTTTTCGAATGTAGACTTTATATTGGAGCCATGACATATTATGGGCCTATCACCATATAATTTTATAACTTGATTCACATGTAGTTGAGGTGTAATTTTGTTGAATTTAATTTAAAAAGCACTATTAACAAGACTTTTGTGGCTATTATAGTGATTACTGGAGGTGGAACCTATATGAGAGCTATGGCGAATGATGGACCGATATTTAAAAATTGTAGTATGATTCTTGGATACAAATTACTGATCTCTGTAAAATTGTGGTTCAGTATAGATTTTTTTTATATATGAAAGCTATAACGAATTATGGGCCAATCTTAAAAAAATTTGGTACAACGATTGAGATTTGTATCGAATTTCAACATGATTACTATATTTGTAAAAATTACCCTCATTCACAACTTATGGTGGGGGAGGGTATCAGAAATTAAAAAAAAAATAAAATTTTTAAAAATTTTGGAAATTTTTTTAACGCCCATCCGACTCGGAGGTGTCATTTATTTATTTTTAAATTCTGACCCCAGCTAACTCAGAAAGTTTTTGACCGATCTTGTTGAAAAATTGTGTCTGAATTACTATCCAATAGGACTTCGATTTCAGAAGTTGGTTCACTTGACATGAAATATACATACATATAAATACTGCAATATTTAAAAAATCGATAAATTTATTTTTAATTTTTATATCACATTGGCTTCAGCCTTTTAAACATATTACAACGATGAAATATGGAGATTTTAGAGAGAGCAAGGCTGAAAATTAACGCATTTTGATATTGCCGGTTTATTTACTAAAGTCTACTTGAAGGTTCAGACTGGACAAATAGTCTTTAGTGGCTTTAAGACTACGGGAATTTATCCATATAATAAGCATATTTTCAGCAAAGCCGATTTAATTGCAGAAAACTTTCCAGGTAGTTAAAATAACATCCTTAATTTTATATAAATTAATTAAATTTATAATTTTTTTAGAAAATCGTATTAAAGCAACGATGGAAACGAAAGTTGACGACATGTTAGTCTGTAAACCCAAAAATTTACCGCGGTTTTAGAAAAACTTAGCCAACAGTTTTAACAACTTTACCATACAAGACAAATTTTGAAGAAAAATCATCTAACAACAAAACTCCTATGAAGAGTACTCAAACTCAATTCGTTTGTTGACTTACATTCAAGTGAAAATGACGAAAGCGTCAATTTTACTGACACAATACTATCAACAAAGGATACAACTGTAACTATTTTTGGTAACGCAGTAGACGGCAATGTAGTGCACAAAAAAGATTCTGTAAATTTTCGGTTTGCTGCTGATTTTAAATGCATAAATTGGATTAGTGGAAAAGATAACATAATATACATATATCAACGAAATTGTGTCTTCTTTTCAAAAATATATAAAATACACACAGCAAAGAGTTCGATTGGAAATCAGTTCCCATTTTAAATATTTAATAAGATGAACTGAAATTAAGGTATCATAATTAAAAAACTATAATTTCAATAGATTTTCTATGATAGGAATTGTAAAAACACAATTTCAATCGAATTATGGTTCTGACAATACTAATGTTAGTTATCTTAACCATCTTAATGTTTTCTAAAATTTTAGTTATTAATTCGTCTACTATGACTAAATTAAATTCAGCAATATTCGTTCAATCCCCAAATATTAGTGGTTGTAATCGAAAAATTCGATTACGATATGAAAAATTCAAATTCGGTGTTCTCAACCGAAAGAAAAATTTCTATTGGTAGAAATTTTTGACAAAACATTTAGCTTGTATAAAATAAATTGAAATTCACAAAATAATTTATTTTGTCTAAAATATTTTTAATTTTGCAAATTTAAACAAAACAAAGATCTACTAATTTTTTTAACTTAACAAATGAGCATTAGGAGATTTACATTAAAGTGTGAGTTTATTGGATTTATCTTAAACTATTCATTAAAGACGTGTTCAAATATTTTTTTAGGTTTCATAACAACAATCACATCTGTATGATAAGGAATCGTTTATCATACAGATCTTGGAAGTTAGTTGCGAGGAGTCAGCCTATGACCGTCGATAGTTCTTTCGCAATAGAAAATATCCACGCTATCTTGAACTCGTCAACAAAACACCGATACATTTTTCTGGGTTTTAAAATGTATGTTAATCTTTTGTTCTCACATTGTTTTCCTGAATGAATTATTTCACTCATTTTATTTATAGACACAGAAATGTCAAGATTATTCAAGTTCTAAACCAGCCTCAATCTAAACAAGAAAATATGTCAAATAGCCACTACCATTTTAAAAATTTCAAATAAGTGAAAATATTGCAATGTTAATTACACTCTTTTCCTTTATATATTAAGATTTTGTACACATTTTAAGAATAAACACATTCTATTTTTATCAATAAATGGAAGAAAAGTTAGAAACGTCCTTAACTTAAATCATGTGCTAGAAAAAATCGTAATTATCACCACTAACATATTCTGTCCTTACTACCGAATTATTTTATTTTAAACAGTTGAGTCTACCATTAATTCAGCAAGAGAATAACACAGCTACCATATATTCAGTCATGCCAATCGAATTTTGTGATAGTACGTGCAACCGACAAAATTCGATTGGCGACAAATTCGGTTGTGAACATGAATCTGTTTTCTCTGTGAATCAAATCATAATAGGTCATAGCTCCCATATAAGTCCCACATCCAAATATTTTTAAATTTGACCAAATATATTCGTATACCCTTTTTTATACTCAGTTTCTTCACTTGAGGTTAAAAGGGAAAAATGTTGATCCAAACGTATTAACTAATTATTATGTATATAAATTGTTAAATTTCATACGTTCTAATAGGAATTTAAATTATAAATTTCTGAATTAAATACAATTTTTTGTTCATTTGAAATAAAATATCTTCTGCGTAAACTAGTCTTTCTAACAATTGTTATATTATTTCAGTTGTTATGCCATCATATTTAGGTGGAGGGTATTTAAGATTCGGCACGGCCGAATATAGTACTCTTACTTGTTTATAATCTGTTTCTTCACTTGAGGTTAAAAAGGAAAAATGTTGATCCAAACGTATTATCTTATTATTAAGTATATAAAATGTCAAATTTCATACGTTCCAATAGGAATTTCAATTATATTATGTACTTTTGAAATAAAATATTTTCTGCGTAAACTAGTATTTCTAACAATTGTTAAGTATTTAGGTGGAGTGTATATAAGATTCGGCACGGCCGAATATAGTACTCCTACTTGTTTTTAAATTTTTTTTGGTGAAAAAAAAAATTCGGGTTAAAATTTTTTTTTACCCTTTGCAGGTCCAACATACTATGGTCTTTTATACGTCGTTGCAAAGGTTTTTGAAATATTTATCATTAGATATCCATATTGTCTATATTAATGACTTAGTAAAAATAATAAAAATAGGTAAAAACAAGTAAGAGTGCTATATTCGGCTGTGCCGAATCTTATATACCCTTCACCAAATTATACTTCAAAATAAAAATTTTAAATATTTTTAGGTAAAGAAAATTTTTTTTTTCCAAAGTTGTTTTTTAATTTTTTGGAAAAAATTTTTTTTTTCCGATTTTGACCCATTGTATGTCCAACTTTTTTAATTTTTTGGAAAAAAAAAATTTTCTAATTGTTATTTTAATTTTTAAAAAATTTTTTTTTTTTTGTTTTTTCAATTTTTTTTTTGATGAAAAAAAAAATCGGGAAAAAATACGTCGTTGCAAATGTCTTCTTAATATCTATCATTAGATATCCATAATGTCTATGTTAATGTCTTAGTAATCCAGATATAGGTAAAAAATAGGTCAAAAATCGAGGTTGTCCCGGTTTTTTCCTCATATCTCAGCCATTTGTGGACCGATTTTGCTGATTTTAAATAGCAAACTTCTCGAAAGCATGTCTGACAGAATTATTGAAGATTTGGGGGTCTTCAGAAAATTGATTTCAACAGACAGACGGACAGACAGACAGACGGACATTGCTTAATCGGATCCAGAATATATATACTTTATAGGGTCGGAAATGAAAAATGTAGAAATTACAAACGGAATGACAAACTTATATATACCCTTCTCACGAAGGTGAAGGGTATAAAAATCGAGGTTGTCCTGGTTTTTTCCTCATATCTCAGCCATTTGTGGACCGATTTTGCTGATTTTAAATAGCAAACTTCTCGAAAGCATGTCTGACAGAATTATTCAATACTTGGATCCGGAAGATATCTGGGGTCTTCAGAAAATTGATTTCAACAGACAGACAGACTGACATGGCTTAATCAACTCCGCTTTCTATAAGGATCCAGAATATATATACTTTATAGGGTCGGAAATGAAAAATGTAGAAATTACAAAAAAAAATGACAAACTTATATATACCCTTCTCTCGAAGGAAGGGAATGAAAATAGGCCAAAAATTGCGGTTGTACTGGTTTTTTCCTTATATCTGAGCCATTTGTGGGCCGATTTTGACGATTTTAAATATTAACCGAGCCGGTAGAAATCCCGATATATTGATGTATGAATCATGTATGTAAATTATTTGGGGACTACAAAAAGTTGATTTCAACATACAGACGGGCATGGCTATAACGACTTCGCTATCTATAACGATCTAGAATATATATACTTTGTGGGGTCGCAAATGAAAAATGTAGAAATTACAAACGGAATGACAAACTTGCCTTGCCACTCATGGTGAAGGGTATAAAAATGTGAGACACGGGGCTACCAACATTGAAGGGCCATACACTGGCCCCCCTTACCCCTATGAAGCTGATCTAGGAAACACCTCAGCTTCTTCCATGTGAAATTTAGTAGTAATATCTCTAATAGTTCCCGAGATACCGAATTATTTCCAAAACAAACGTTTCCAAACAACTGTGTAACGGTAGCTAAACTAGGAGAAAATTCTTGAAATTTTTAAAGCATTTTTTTAGTTTTCAAACTTTGCATTTTTTGGAATTGTCTACCGACATGTGCCCATGACTTTCTTTTAAATATTACTTTTAATCTATTACTATTATTTTCCTCCACTTACCGATTTGAAGAAAATATCTGTAAGTTAGGGTATCTTCTGATCCGATTTGACCTGCAATTTGTTCTAACTGGATTTTAATAACAATGTTATAACATTTATATTTCTTTATTAAGTAGTTAGTTTTAATACAAAACCAAATAAGTATAATAAAGATAACAGATAACAAAATAATACTTTAGATAATATAATGACTAATAACATGTTTAGCAATAAAGTTTCCTATAGTAATATAAACAGAAAATTTCATCCGAAATAGCCACGATTTTCCATCCAGGGTAAAATTTGTTGCAATTGCTTGACATAACGTTCATTTGTATACATGGCATGTTGCATATCACTACCACCCGACTTATCACCCATCATATTATCCATGGAAATATCGTTTGTAGTTGTGGGATCCAATAAGAAAACTGGCAAAGCTTTTAGTATTACAGTATAGCCTGGAATGTTAAAAAAAAGATATAATAAAATACAATTTTAAGGATTTCCGCAAATTTTGGTATTAACTCACCCATAAAACTTGTTTTGTAAATCCATTTATGAACATCAGTTACAGATGGCAGTGATTTTGTGTAGTTCAAAATTTTTAAATGTTCTACCAACTCTTGGTGGTAATATTGCACAAAATAATCAAAGTACTTTATTTTTATATCCAAACAAGGACATGACAGTAAAAAGTATTGTAAATCTAATGCAGGTGTAACATAACGACCAGCTTGAAAGTCCACAAATAATGTTTCGATTATATGACCCATGTCATCGTGTTGGAACATTATGTTGTTGGACCAGCAGTCGCCATGACTGAACACATAAAAACCATCTGGGTTTTGAGTACTGTCATTATCACTCTCACGCAGCTGTTCAATATAAATGGGATGGAAATTTATCTGTAATGAAAGGATTAAATACAAAAAACTTTTAGGGACATTTTTAAGCAATCAAGTCCAATCAGGCCACATTTTTCCCGATTTTTCCGAACTCTAACTAATATCAATAAAAAAAACTCACAATTTTCTCTCTTAAATGTTCTGCCTTATACAGAGCTAAACTTTGCAATAATTTTTCTTCTTGCGGCTTCTGGGATTGTGCCAAAACACTCAACATTTGTTCATTTAACATTGGTTTCATTAGCAGTTCTGGTAAGCTGCCTTTCTCAGCAATATAAGTAGCAGAGGCTGCATGGAATTGTGCCAGTTTTTTCAAAGCCCATTTTGTATGTTCCATATCTAGACCCTCCAAGCGATTCATAGTTTTATAGCCATCCACACGTATATCCTCCATTAGAATAACATCCATGCCTAAATCTTTGTCGAATTTAAAAGCCTTTGGTGCAATATGCACATTATGTCCCTGCTTCTCATACATTTTTTCAAAAGCTGGCAAAAGTTCATAATATGAAATCAATTCACGTTTAAAGGAGTTCAACATGGTTACTATAGCCATGGCCTGCGGAGACTCGGGGGGTACTTTCAGCATATATTTTAGGTTTTTTGTAGAACCATCTTTAAAATGAAATTTACGAAAATGTGAAAAATATGCATGATTTTACTTTTAATATAGCTACCTTTTAATGCTACCTCAATTTCTATGGACCATAATGTAGATAAATAGTTCTCTCCCGCAGCAAATGCTGGCTTAGCTACAAAGTTTTGTATTTTGCCAAAATTTTCTACATTTTTCTCTAAAACACTAACGAAGAGCTCAGCATTTAACCACTCGGGTACGGGAATGGTAGTTGTCATTATTTAATAAAACGTCTAATCACTTTTTTAATAACCGTTTAAGTATGATCGAGTAAACAAACTAATATTTAAAGTCAATAAAAATGTTTATATATACAAACATATGTATGCCGATGAAACATTTTAGCGCTCGACAAAATTCTGACAGAAAAAGAGTATCTACTCCAAATTTCTCTCCCTTTCTGCTTGTGGTAGCCATTTAAAATCTTATCTATAGACATCTAAATTAATATAATTAATGTCAAGTTGTGAAAATATTGCACTTAGTAATAGTTTTGATAACAAAATTATTCAAATACCCTACACCATGAATTAACTCGCATATATCGAGAGTTGAAGTATAAATTTGGTGTATATCGTCGGTGCGCTCACCAAAAGTCATATGGCAAATTCAACAATCTGTGTCGAATCTACGTTTAATTCAATTTTAAAATTTTCAAACTAAATCATTATTTTAGATTTCCGTAGAGTTTCTTAGACAATCTTAATCAATTGATTTGACTCATATTTTAAACTGCATAATACTTCAAACTCTTTTAGTTATTAGTGGTATAGAGTAACTTCGGGTAATGTGGACTACCGTTTTGATTTTTCTAAATTTTTGCCACAATATTTATGGGTATTAAAGAAGTTGTGAAGCAATAAATTAGCTAATGTATTCTCTAATTGTTTTTGCAGTTGAAAATTTTTTCCGTCAAAGGATAAAAAATTTATGTGAAAATATTGTAAGGAACCGAAAAACCAGCATTAAAAAAATTGGAGGGTAATATGGACCACTATATGAGGGTAATGTGGACTAGTATTTAATACATAAAATTCATGAACCAGCTAATCATGAATGATTAACAAATTTAATTTCAATATATTTTTATTAATACAAACTAAAAAGTCGCGTTCTTGGCTTAGATAGATTGCTTACAAAGTACATAGTTATTGTCGGGTAATATGGACCAGTAGTACATAATCAAGTAATTTAAGTGGTCCACATTACACGAACTTGGGTTACAGTGGTAAAAAATTATTTTTATCTAATAATCTAAATGTGCTTAAATTCTTACCAAATATATGCAAAACTACGTGTCCACTTTAACTATATAAAACAACCAAACATTAAATTCTACCAAGTAACTGTACCAAATTTTGTTTCTTACTTGTGCCGAAGAAAATGTTGAGCATGCGAATTAATTTCAATACAAGAATAAAAAGCCAACATATAAATTACTCATGAAAGCAAATGTGCAATTGTCGTTTCAAACAAATCGTAAAATGTACGACAAATCAGTTTTATCATACCTTCAATAGTTTCTGAAAAAATACACTGGTCCACATTAGACGCATAGTCCACAATACCCGAAGTTACTCTAATATTTCACTATTCAATCTATGTGCCCTAATGTTTATTGGATCAGTAGGGAGATGTTGTTTCGGATAAATTTCTCGAAATATTTCTATTCTACACAGAGTTTTAAAACCCACTTTTTATCATTTGAATAATGTTACAAAAACCCTATGGAGAACGTGTGTATTTTTGATGATGACATGTATGTAGATTAATATCTAAATAAATTCAGCTTGCAAAATTTAGAATGGTGGAATGATTTATACTATTCAAGGCTGCCAAAAAACCTTCTTATTGCAGTTTTATCATTAGGGTACTCAAAATACCGTGACATTTCCTCTTTTTCTTCGTTTCTTATCCATTGTTTCGTCTATCGATATCCATGTATTTTGTTTTTAAGGATTTCTTGATATCTTCCTTACAATACACTATAGTTCAAAGTATCACTTTTTCCGTGCGAAATTAATAACTATTAAAGTATTGTACTGTTTGATACCAAAATTGGACCATAGGTAGAAATACTTATATATTCAACAAATTTAAGAAAAAATTAACCCTTTGTCGACCATTAACCAGGAGTAAAATAGAGTAAATTCATTGCTTTTGATTAGAAAAAAATTATTTCATATTAGTTTTCAGTCAAATTAGTTGAATCAGTAATTCGTTTTGTAAATACATTTGATTCAAAATATTAATTGAAGTATCAGATAAAACTTCCCACAGTGGTATAGATAAAAAGAGGGAAATAAATCTGTAATTTCTAAATCCTTAGTCCGATTTGAATGAAATTTGACATGCACAAAGAAGAAGTGTTGCCGAGTTTAAATTTTGACCGCATAGGCTCACCAAGGGTGCGGCCAGCGGTCCCCATAGTAGGACACCTCGGGTATGTTCTATTTTTAAAACGATCATATTTCTTCGCCAGTGTTTTCTATCACCTGCTTCGAATATATTAATACCTTGTGTACTGTGGATGTCATTGGTAACCAAAGATACAAATCTGAAAGCATATATCACCATTAAGCCATATAGTGTTTTCATTTCGAAAATTATCTTCCTTTCTTCCGCATTTTTAACATTTTACTTTTAAGTTATTGTAGACAATAAGGCGGACTTTTTCATCCAATAATTTCTTACAACCCTTAGGAATAACAGGAGCACACTATATTTAATAATAGCATCATACTTTGTGTCTTTTGAGCGTTCTTTTAGCCAAATTTCAAAAAGTTAATTTTTTTATAGCACAATAACCTAGAAAAAATTAAATTACTCAGAAAGCGCAAAAATGCGCAATATGAAATAAAGTGAAAATAATTCACAACATTTCAATCTATTCATTTCTTTTTAGTTCATGTTTAACAAACGTTGACATTTTTTTAAAAGCTTCCATGAAGTTAAAGTTTTGAAATCAAAAGAAATTACTTTAAGGTTATTATGGAAATAGTTTCCAAATATTTAGGAATGAAAAATTAAGTACATACACGTGTCGTTGTTTTACATTTTAAACATTATTGGAATTATTCACACACTTTCCACAATTAACGGTTAAAAGTTACAATATAATATTGATGATATTCACAAATTTTTAAAAATGTATCGAAACTTTGACTTTTTAAGGCGTGCTGTTAAGCCGTACTTTGTATTTTACAAAAAATCAATTGCGAATTTGATTGCATTGGAGTTTTAGTAACAGGTTGACAACAAAAAATAATGAATAATGACAACTTCGAAATTTGAATTTCGCACGGAAAAAATGATACTTTGAACTATAGTGCAATATGAATAAATCTATCTATGCTTTCAACGCGATGTTTTTGTTGGATCTTAATAATCTGAACATTTGTTTAAATAATAGTAGTAAACTGTTAATACCCAACCATAACTGTCTGAAGCAACTTTCTTAAGAAGTTGCCCGTAATAACATACAATTTAGAAATTTTCTATTAATTTTTAACATATCGTTACCTTAAAAGTCGGATGTCGTATGTAGCAAAAGTTAACTTTTCAAAATTAAATTTCTTCAAAATGGCCCCATTCTCTCCAGTTTTGGACTGAATATAACTGGAATATTTTGTTTTCATAATCCTAAGTCAAATTTATTGAAATTATAACTACAAATGCGTTATTAGCCTGTTTGCTTGAGAGTGCATTTAGCGTATGTTACAATTTTTCACAACAAGTTATTTTCTTTGAACATACGACAAAAATCCCACTGGAAATACATAATTTGATATAGTAAAATTGAACATTTCGTGATAAAATCTAAAGAAAAATCTTAATGAAAACCAATGAAAAAACTTAATTAATTGAAATTCTTTATTCACCAAAAAATTAAAAAAAATATTAAATAAAACAAAATGTCCAAAAAAAAATATTGGTCAATTCACAAGGTCTCATATCATAATGTTGGTTAAGCCGAGCCGCCGATTCACTAGCACATCATGCTTTCTAAATCATTTACTTTGTTGACATCAAGTTTTTTGGGTTTTGATATTGCTAATTTTATTTGAAAGAAGTTATCTGGTATCTTCTAAGCTTCGTTTTTTCATATTGAGCATTCCAATGCCGTTGGACATGGGATTTTTAAAACTTTTAAATACTTCTTCTAAGAATTTTATCAAACTAAACGGTTACTTTCTTTATTATTATTTTATTTACTTTTTCGTTAAAGAAAAATAAAAAAAATTATATGACGTAGAACAATTGTATTTTCAATATGCAAAATCATCATTTTGCATAAAAAATGTCGTTTGTCTATTTTTGGTGCACACACGACAAAATACATGCTCAGGACGATAAAATTTTGTGACTTACTATGAAATGCATGCTGATTATCTCGGTAGTTATACAATTTGGGATAAAACTGACAATACCATTAGAAAGAGCTTGCGAAGTGTATTATAAATATGTAATAATCTCAAAATCGAAAAATTTCACATACGATATTCGTATTTTGAGGTAACTATGTTAAATTTTGGTATTTATATTAAGAAAACAGAATAATGAAAAAAAAAGATAATATGAAAAAATATGCGGTTATGAGTTAAATATGCAAAAATATGCTCTAAGACACAAAAGATACTAAAATAACTGTAAAGAGCAAAATATGCAAAAAAAATCCCCAGATAAATCGTCGACAAAATTTTTAAAATTGTCTGACGAACACATATGGTTATAAGACACACAGAAAAAAATATGATAATGCATATTTTTGGTTGCACTAGTCATAAGTCTGAACAATTTTTTTTTTATTCTACCGATTTCACCAATCTTCAATATTAAACATTTCTTGAGAATATTTGAAGAAAATTTCATTTCATATGGGAATTCAATATGCTGCCAAATTTTGTATACCTACATTTAGGCAACGATTTTTCAGCATTGTTTATAAGAAGATTTCTCAGGTTTTTAATCTAATATTTTCTGTTAAACATGTATCTGTGTAAAATTTTGATTCCAAATCGATATGCATAAGATATTTAGATTAATGTACTTTCGAATGTGCTCATTATTTGGGAGCTATTACCATTTGGAGCGATTTTTATAAAATTCGTCTCGATGATTTCTGTAGTAGTATTAAAAATTTCATGTTATCTTTAATAAAGATACTTTATATAAATGTATTTAAAGAAAATATCAAAAAAAAAAAAAATTAAAAAATTAATTTTTGTCCAAAAAAAAGCAAACATTTCTGGTCAACAAATTTCTTCCATCCACAGCTTAGACATAGCTAGATCGTCTTAGAATAGCATAAGGATCTAGAATATACACTTTCGGAAGTGGGCCTTACATGGGAGCTATGGCTAATTATAAACCGTTATAAAATTTGGTGACATGGATAATGGACCGATTTCAGCCACTTTCAATAGACTTCGTCCTGCCGAACAAATTTTATATACCAAATTTTATGGAAATATCATTAAAAATGCGACCTGTACTTTGTGTACAAGGTTTACATGGACATCGTTTAATAGACTCACTAATATTTTTGGACGTTACAAACATCAGCACAAACACAATATATCCTTCCCACTATGGTGGTGTAGGGTATAAATATTAGTTTTTTTAGTAAAAACGCATACGCTGATTACTGTATCAATACAAGTCAATATTATACTTTATCATACCGGGGTCTCAGACATACGCACACATGTTAAACTACAAAAACATTTTTCTATTTATTTCCTTAATTTATGATATTTATTAAGATTTGTTTTAGTACTTATGTACTTATAGTATTGCGAATCATAAATAACTTATCAGTATTTATTGAGTCGCATTTTTAATTAGCAATATTGGTCAATATCATTGCAATGTACACTGTTTTGACGTTATATTACTTTGTGTGTTAAGTAATTGACTTTATATTTAGCACTGCACTTCAGCAAATATCTAAACGGATCTAAATACAAATTGATGAAGTTTTGAAATGTTATTTAAATGAAATCCAATGCAACTTCCTATATACTGATATTTGCACGATTTAGAAATGTTTTTTTTTGGACAACAAATTTTAAGCACATTTTGTTAATTATCAAAATAGGTTTATTATTAAAAAAATTTATAAATATTTTTAAAATTAAACAATTATAAAAAAAAATTGCAAAAAGTAACCCCGCCCCCGGGTGGGCTCGAACCACCAACCTTTCGGTTAACAGCCGAACGCGCTAGCCAATTGCGCCACGGAGGCAGTTGGTACTGGCTTTACTTACAAAGGTTTTAAACCAAAGCACAAAACGAAAACATAGAATAATGTGAAATAAGCTCAAAAAAAAGAATAAAAAGTTTCTTCTTAACAATAGGTGAGTTCGTAGCAGAAACCCACCACTCTCTGTTATAACAGAAACGTAGAACAGAATATTTTATCAACAAAAAAACATCTGTGCTTATAAAAATGTAAGTACATTCATATGTAGGTAGGTAGGTACGTACATTAGTTTAAATATTTACGTACACCAATCTATTGTGTATGTCAAAAAGTAAAATAATGGAAAATTTAGAACAAAATTAAATTGAATTTTTTTTGGTTGTGATTTTTGCAGATTTTGTCAAAAAATTCAATTAATTTGTCATATTATGTGACAAGATTAGTTCAATTGAAATACATACTTGTTTGTTGCACAAGAGGAAGCAAGGGGTTGCTTGGTTGGTATTTAACCAAAAGTATTTTTTTTGCAAAGAGGGTGGGTGCATTCCTGTTGATATTTAGTCCAAAATTAGGGCGTTAAACCGTTATATAATAATGATAAATCATGGAAAGTTAATTTGATTAGTTATGCGAATATATTTAATATGAAACAAATGTTATATTGTTTTATTAGAAGTTTTTTTTTATTAAATTCTTTCAGAATTTTGGGATAAAATGGTTAATATTGATTATTTGCATCAATATATTAAGGTTCTCTAATCCCTTAATAACAGTTTGCTAAAATAATTCTTATACATAAATATGTATTATTTATTAGAAATTATAAAGGGAGTCACACATATCCATATCGGTTTATACGAATATCTAGAACTAGGACTTTTTCGAATCTAAAGGTAACATTCGTATTAAAAAATGCCCAATATTATTTTCTATTCCCTCAACGGCCTCTTTGTTATCAGTTTGCATTTCATCCGCAAGAGCACAATAAAATTCAGGTAGTATGAAAAAGCATTTTATCCAATATCCTTATCAGAAGAAGCCAGTGTTCACGAAATATATACACATATCTCTTTTCTCCAAACTCATTCCGCTAAATCACGACGATCCAATATACCTTGAGTTCCTATCAGATCACTAGCCTTCACAGAGTTGAGAGTCAATCGTTTCGACATACAACATAGTAAACAATTCGCGCAGGTCTCTGCTGGTTGGCTACGATAACATAATAAATATATCACACAAAGTATTATTATTTTAGGACATTTTTTGCTTGAAAATGACAACATTTTTAAATCATTGGACAATGATTCAAATTATGACAATATGACATGATAGAAGACCTTGGGAATTGACCAAATTTCTATACATTACATAGCTGGAGCCGTCTTAAATGTTCTAGCAGTTGGATATCCAAAACCAGGGAAATTGAGTACCATACGAATTGAAGCCGAGAGTCCTTGAAAGACAATTTTTAATGCCTGAAATGCTGCTTTAACGCTATAAAAGAAAATAATTTTTGCACTGAATCATTACTTGCGATTAAAAATGGATCCACTACGATAACCCGAAGCATAAGAGATCGTATGTGAAGCCCTGACAATCAGCTGAATCGACACTAAAGCCATACATATGTATATTGCGCTAAGAAAATGCTCTGTATCTGCTGGAACAAAAAGGCTGCTGCAATCTAGCCGGACCATCACAGGGAACATGTACTAGTCCAAATCGTGCAACGTCCGAATACTAATTGGTTCGATCGATGCAGAACGCTCTCTCTGGGATACGCTTCACATTGAAATTAAATCTTATACATTGTTTTAAAAAGAACTAGTTCAGTCTTCAAGGACTTCACACCATGTTCACAAGAAACGATTTATTCACTCAGCTTACTTAATGCAAACCATACAGTATTGTATACAGAAATGTGAAAGCTATCACTATATCGTCCACATATGCGACAGTTTTAATCTGCCCTTTATTAAACTCAAATAACAGTGGTTTCATAGCCATGTTCCACAAATGGGGCGAGAAATCTCGCTATAGCTACAGAGTGCCAATATTTTATAGTTTTGCTGATGATACCCTTGGCGAGGCAGAAACTGCAATCAGCCATTGCTAGTCTTCACTATATATTTTTTAATTGTTATAAATAGCTAGAATACTGAATTAACTTCATATTAAAAATTATAAGTTAAAATTTAACCTTAAATTTTCATAGTTCTTAAGCCATGATTGCTGCAATTTGTCAGATATAGATATCCCAGATTTTAAATTAAATACAAAATATGTATAAACTCTACATTTGGATTACAGTTATACCTAATTGACTTATATCTCATTATTCTATTATAATCTTTATAATTACCATTAACTTACCCAAAATCCACCTGATAATACCCTTCTTTTTACTCTATAGTTTAACATCTAAACACTTGTTATGCCTGTTTTTTAACAAACTAAATCTTTTTTTAACCGCAAACAAAAAACTAATTGAACGTAACAATGAAGAAATTATATGTGGGAAAATCTTCACCTGCCTTCATTCATCCCTCAGAGTACTAGAAGTAGGAAATATGCAATACTAAACAATATTGACAACACTAACAAAGCGTTAAATTATAATTAATTTTTCATAAAAATAGCAAACAATAGCAATATGGGTGCGGTAATAAGTATGCAATTTTAAAATATGTAATCGAGGGTGAAGAGCAGCAATGAGGGCTGCATATATAGATTTGTTAGGCAGATCTGTCTATTTGTGTTTGCATGTTAAACAAGTGTTCGTTCTGAAGTCAGTATAGTATCACTTTGTTAAGTCAGCAAACATATTTGTTGGTAATTTATACTTGACTAAATTGATTTAAATGAAAAGAACAACAACAATTTATACACAAACTGTAATTGTATACAAGTTTTGTAACAATTTCATGGTTTAACGCGCTTTGTGGATACCTTTTAGGGTGGTTTTATTAACGAGTAATGGTTATTGGTTACTTATTAGTTAGTTTTGAAAAAAGTTATATTTGTATGTACGTAATATCGTGTTGTATGGAGTCTGCATTGATGGAGTACTTCTTCTGGACTTTATAAGGAGGTATTAGGTTGCCAACTTTATTCCACAGAAACTGAATGGAATCATACAAATTTCCAGAATAGCTTAAATAGGACTAATTTAGGCATCAGTATGAGGGCTCAATTGGATCAGAAACCCATTTTATTTTATCGGGGAGTATTATTGATATCGTTACATTAATATTGAATGGCCCTAACTCATATTTTTTTAAATCGATATTTTTTGGCTAAATATGATATATAAGCGGACTATTTATTCGAAATAAACGAAAATCTGGGTTTACAAAAAAAAAAAAAAAAACACGAGTTAGGGCCTTTCCACATTAAGGTAACGATATAAAGCATGTACGGCATTGGAATGCGTGTTTTAGGGCTACTTCGAATCTAAAATAGCAATAAGCACCACACCTATGGTATATTTTTAAAAAGATCTACATTTCAGTTTTTTTCAAGATATTGTTTTCGTTCAATAATAAAGAAGTGAGAAAGTTTAATCGATAAAGCCGACCATATAGTACCCTGTTGTTCAAAAACAGTTTGGATTTAAAATTTCAAAAACTTGTTATTCGTGAGTGATTTTTGGACGTGGGCCTAATATGGGAGCAATGATAAATCATGGACCATGAAACTAATTTGTATTGAATTCTATGTATATTAAGACCCATTCTATCCAAATTCAGCAGACTTTGTCCTTGGGTTAATAATTCGAAATTACTAGCTGCAGTATGATTACAAGCTTTACGTGAAAGGATCGACGGTCAGACGGACGGACATCATTCAATTGACCCAGGAAATTATCCTGAGCAGATTGGTATACTCTAAGGAGCTGGGATCCAATATACCCTTCCCACTATGGTTATGTAGGGTATAAATATGATATCATAATCGCCCCATAAGGTAATATTGTTAATACAGTATTTTTTTCAATTTAATAATTATTTTGAAATACAATGTAAATTTACTTAAAGTATTGGCCATTGTTAGCTATGACCTTTTCCCATCATTCTGGCAACATATGGACTCCGGGCCAAAAGAACTGCTCACCTTTTGTGGCCAAGAACGAATCATGACAATATCGGATACTCTGTTCCAAAGTGAAGCGTATCCAAGAGACAGCGTTCTGCATCGATCGAAGCGAATAGTAATAATGGAATATCATGACAATATGTCTGGCCACATATTTTGGGCTTTTTGCGGCCAATGTTCGCTTCAAACGAATCAGTTTCATTTGGAACAGGATCCATGTGATGGTCTGGTCAGATGTTGTCAGCTTATAAAAGATAGCACACTTTTGCTCCTACCAAATATGGAGAATTACATTAGCGCTATGGATATTTGACTTTGGTGTAGATTCCGCTGGATGGCCGGGCTTCACATACGATCTCTGCTCATCGCAAGTAAGTATTCGGTGCAAAAATTATTTTCTTTTATAGCTTTCAAACTTAATTTCGGACATGCAAGATCGTCTTTCAAGGTATCTCGGCTTCAATTCGTATGGTGCCCAATTTGCCTGCTTTTGGATGAATCCTGCTGCATGCATGCATTTTGAAATTGCTGTTTGAGTAGCTCCCAATGCAAGCTCTTGTTGAATTTTTCAACAATCTTCATGGAGTAATTCTACCAATTTTTGGTGTTTAAACTTTTTTGGCTGGCCTGGGCGATCATTGTATTCTGTATCAAAATAACCACTTCTGAACCGAACAAACCATTTCTCGCACATTGAAACAGATGGAAAACCTTCACCACAAGCCTTGGTGAGCAATCGGTGTGCGGCTTTTTTCAAATTATAGAAGTAAAGCGAAACTTCCCGCATATGACGATGCATGGGTACAAAATTAGAGATTTTCGAATCAAAAATAAACTTAGAATAAGTGACAGATATGTGCCCTTCAAAATGACATATAAGTTATTAAAAAGAAAAACCGCGTTCAAAATATATGTCTTCTATTGTTAATCCCGCCCAATAATATTATCAAATTAAGTTAGTTCAAAATCAACTTGATGTCAATTAGGTATTAGATTTCCCGGGACATTTGGCCACACTAATATCGGCCTTTCTTTTATATGCAATTCTCCACATTTATCTCAAATAGGGATATGTGGTTTAGTGGAGCCCTCTCCCTGCTAGTCTTATGACTGGATATACAAGGTGGCGCAAAAGTAAACTTCCGATGTTTTTTGGCTGTAATTAAAAAAAAAAGAAAAACTTTGATTCTTCTTGTCTTTTAATTTTTTTTACATCAAGTCGAGAATATGATGTCATGTAAATGGCCGCCGCCACAGTTGATTGTCATATGAGCCCTTTATATGGCATTTTCCATCACTTTGGCCAAAACTTCCGGCGATAGGTCCTCACATTCTTGACGGATATTTTCTTTAAGAGCTGCAAGAGTCTGAGGCTTGTTGACATAAACCCGCGACTTCAAAAAGCCGCACAAAAAGAAGTCTGGAGCGGTCAAATCAGGCGATTTTGCTTGCCAGTGCATATCGCCAAAACGGGATATTATGCGCCCAGGAAATGCATCCTTCAGCATATCGGTTGTGGCACGTGCAGTGTGTGCCGTTGCACCGTCCTGTTGGAACCACATGTTTTCCAATCCCAATTCATCAAGTTGCGGCAAAAAGAACTCGTTGATCATTGCTCTGTAGCGCTCACCATTCACAGTAACCGTTTGGCCCGCGACGTCTTCGAAGAAAAAAGGTCCTATGACTCCTTCAGCGAAAACAGCACACCACACAGTGACTTTGAGCGGGTGTAATGGCTCTTCATGGGTTACACGCGTGTTTACTACACAAATGTCAAAACAGAACTGACATTAGGGGCCAATCGCAAAATTTATAGCATTTTCTCATAGGAGGATTACTTTAGCGCCACCTTGTATAGTAAATGATCGTGAGTTCTTCATGTAAGCATAATTTTTCAACTCTTTATGCAAAAATACTTTATATCAAACATGCAGCTCTTCTAGACATCTACGTTAACCAAAGAATGCTCCGTGTTTCTAAATGACACAACGAGACATTCTAGAATAACGCTAATAATAGTCCCTGGCCATGGTAATAGCTAGAATAACTGTATATCTGATGAAATGGTCAAACGATGGAACTCTTACAAATGTAAAGCAACAAGTCCAACAGAAACAGTTTCGGGATGCTCTTATTATGTTGTCCAATGAAAACTTCTGCTTTATTGTGAAGTACGCATTATGGTAGTATGTGTAGAACATATATATAATCGGGTACCAACTATTACAGGACACTGTATCATGTAAACTATCGCTATGATACTGTAGAAGTTGTCATAATAAGGATGATGCGGAGACGGTGTCTCACTTATTTTGTCAATGTCCTTTAGCGTTTTCAAAATTGTATAAAAAATATAAATTTCCTATTCAATTGGTACTCGACTATTCTATTTTATCTAAAACCTAGAGCAATTCCACATCTCTAGATATGAACAATTTCAATATTTTGATTTCACCCTAACCACCACAAAAAATTTATAAACCTCATTACAGACGTCCTTGCCTTGTCATTAATTCCAAACAATTTATATAAAAAAGGAAAACACTTCCCTTTTGTTTTTGTTAACAACAGCCGAATGTTAATCCCAAAATATTGCATAAACACTTACGAGTATATCCTATAAATTCCTTGCTGAATTTTGGTGTATGTGTCTACAGGGTGGCAGGAAAAAGGGACCAAAAGTCAATACGCCGTAATAAGATTTAACCGAACGAATAAATGCCACCCTTATTAGCATCGCTGAAAATAAACCAAAAATGTTACAATTTCCAAGATGCAACACTTGGTGGACAATATGTTTTTGTTCATATACGAGTATTACGGAAGTATTATTAGTAACACTTCATGCGAAATTAGCAATTGGTTAAGCAGGGAATCACAGATGCATTTAAGGGTTGCTATAGTATATGATCGAATGGAATATAATAGTAATGTTTATGTTGTTATATGTTAAGAGGTTTCACGTGTCTGCTATTAGCACTTTATAGTAAAACATTGATTTATCTTTGAAGATTATTAAAAAAATATTTAATTTTGATTAGTAGATGACAACAGTTCAATGTGAATTGTAGGATACCACCTGCCGAGAAATTCCTTTTGACTTTTAGACTAGAATTATTCTTGCGAATTCCCACAATTATTAATGAGTTTTTAACAAGTTTTTTTTATAACGTGAAATCTGCTTGAGAAAAAATTTTCTCATATAGCTTCGTTTAAAAATTTTGATTTTGTATAATTTCGTCAAAATAAGCCTTATTTTGTACTATTAGCATACATCTTGAATGCATTGGAAAAATAAACTTTTTTCCAGAAAAAATATTTAAAATTTTCTCAACACTAACAATGAAATTATGGAGCCAGCTAAGAAAAATTGTGTATTAATTTAAACGTGTTAATTTGTGGGTTAATATTTTCCAAACAGACATACGTTCTTTTCACCATTACCTCCAAATTTAATAAAACTCCGCAAAATTAATGAACTTTATGGTTTTATAAATATGGCGTTTTAAAGTTTACAATATAAAAATTCATTACATCATGATGTCTTCAATTGATAGTATAATTACTCATCCATCAGATTTTATAATCTGTATATAAAACAAATAAGAAAGTATGGTCGGTCAAGCCCGACCATATAATACCCTACACTAAGTAAATGAGCAAAAACATTTTTCTTTTAAAATATCAATAATTTATATTTATTATAGACTGATCACCATGAAATTCGTGTGTGATTTATGTCTATATGAAAGTTATATATGTTGAATTTTGTGTGTATACCAATATTTTTAAGAGATTCATGCGCGTTAAAGCGATTTTCGGAAGTGGGTCAATATGGGAGCTATGACTAATTTTGGACCGATCGTAACTAAATTTGGTGACATGATTTTCGTATATATTAAACTTATTTGGAGCGAAATTTGTGGAGATACATGTATAAATTAAACATTTATAAGCCATAAAGTCCGATTTCGGGAGGACATTTGTATAGGGGCTAGGTGAAATAATGGACCCATTTCAGTCAATTTCAACAGGCTTGGTCCTTGGACCGAAAAAATTATATGTATCAAATTTGATCGAAATATCTTCAAAATTGCGACGCGTACTTTGCGCACAAAGTTTACATGGACAGCCAGCCAGACGGACGGACATGGTTTAATCGACTCAGAAAGTGTTTCTAAGTCGATCGGTATACTTTAAGGTGGGTGTTAGACTAAAATTATCGCATAATAGTAATTTGTTCAGCACTTTTCAAAGTTATGGAGAGTATTTTTAGCTACCATCTTGTGAAATATTTAGAGTCCAACAATTTACTCAGCGACCGGCAGTATGGCTTTACGGGAGACTTCGTAGATTATTTTGGAGTTACTCGACCGCGTACAGGAGATGGCGAAGGTGCTTATCGGTGACAGTAGCGTATCTAGCTTTATTGACTCATTGGAACATCGTCGCAATGTGGATTGTGTTTCACTGTTCTTCCGATACTACAATGGTATAAGCTCAGCTGAAATTAGGGAACTTGTTCCCGAAACCCGTAGTTTTTTACACAACAAGGGTTCATCAATTCGTTGTCTACTGGACAGTGGGTCGCTTGGAATAAGCTTCCTCCTGAAGTCTTTCCCGTCACTTTCAATATAGGAAAATTCAATTCAAATGTCGACAAACACTAAAACCTCAATTCTCAATCCCATGAGTAGGGTTTATCCCCTGAGTGCTAGTCCAAGAAAAAAAATGTCCATTTTCCAGAGGACTATATGTATTCTCGGGTTATCTCTCTGGCCCAATTATGAGATATTATTAGCACTTTTTAGCCCTTTAAAATAAAATGTTGGGATCATATCCTTTGATCAACATCGAGACGTCGATTGCATAATAGACGGATTTGAAACCTTCATCAGATATAACTCTTTTCCATCTCTTTCCCAACAAGCAGTAATATTTTAGCTTAGATTAAATTGTCGTAGAGAATCATAGAGGTAAAAATATTATGGAAAGCTTATTCATTATCAATTAATAAACGGTATACATATATGCCTAGATAGTCCCTTAGTCCAAGATTTGCCTGATATCGTTAAACTGGATGGCGAGACATTCAACAGCCACAATCACTTGGAAGTAGAGTATCCAAAACCGAAACCGAAACCGAAAACCGGTCAACCGGTTTCTTCATCTTTGTAAATTCCACCGGTTTCGGTTTTTTTAACTTTTCGGTTTTTTACAAACCGGTTTTTATAAGACGGTTAACCGGTTTTAATGAAATATATTTTCTAAAGCTCAATCAAACATATTTATGAACAACTTTGATAATGTTTTTAAAAATATTTACCCTTAAGCTGGAGGTCCACACCACGCGTTTTACGCTTTCTCGCATTCTACGCGGCTGTCAAAAAAGTAGAATCAATGTATTTGTACGCTGCAAGTTACAAGTACAAAAGCGTAGAATGCCTTGACGCGTAGAATGCTTAAAGTAGATCTACTTTCTCACATGTCAGCAGATCTTGACAACTTATATTCTTTTTTTAATGTGTATTTTTCAATTTTAATAAATTAAAACATGTTTAATAATGAAAAAATAAATAAAAGCTGCAGAAAACGCTTAAAAAGCATCGCATGTACCTTGAAGCGTAGAATGCGAAGTAAGCACTCACAATTTCGACAGACATTAAATGGGACATTCAGCATGAAATTGCATATCTTTCGTATGATTTATTGAATAAAAATATCATTTAACACGTCCTGTTGACCACTTTTTTTATTAATAATTAATAAAATCATAACATAAAACTTTGTGATTTCTATAAAATTTAATTATAAAGACTTCAAAGTAAAATAACCAAGATTGGACAGGACCGGAATTGTGCATTGCATTTACTTACAGAAGCTGTCGCGATAAGAGAGATGAGGATACCATCATTATCCCCTCTCTATATGCCCTGTAACACAAACAGATCAATTAAATGCACCCAAAGGATTGATTTTTTTATATTTTTAGATTTTTATTAAAAACAAATGAAAATAATTACACAATAATCAACAAATAAAACCACGAAATGTCTCAACGATTGACGTTTTCCCTTAAGCCAAACTATGACCATAAGGTGAAACGAAATCTCTTTGAAATGCCGACGGATGTAAATGATGAGGCATTGCGCCGGGATGATGATGACCATTCATGCCACCATAAATATCATTCGAACGGGTTTTTATCGAATTCATAGGAGTGCCGGTAAGTAGTTCTGACATGAAACCAATGTAGGTAATGGCTAAACGCAAAGTTTCAATGCGGGATAAACGTTTTTCGTAAGCGAACGTAGGCACCTTGCGTCTTAACTTATCGAAAGCTTCATTTAAATTAAACATGCGACGGCGTTCTCGTATATTGGCAGCCCGTCGTTGGGCCATGGATGCGGTACGACGTCGAGTTTTCTTGTTGGAATTACCATTAGTTGAGGAGGATCCATTTGAGGTGCCATTCGTACGACTACTGCTATTAGAGCGGGGATTTACTAAACTGCTAACTTGGGAACGTTGCCAAAGAGCTGTAATAATAAGTTGGCTTTTAAAATTTTTTGTTGCAGAAAATTCATCAAACATGTTTACTCACCCAAATCTGTGCAGGGAAATCCAGTTATTAATTCCTGATATGGCACTATGGGAGGCGGAGGAGGTGCCTCCTGGGCCCATAATGGTTGAAATGGCACTTCTGGCATGTAACCAGATTCCGAATGATGTTGCATTTTATATTTTAACACTTTTTGTATATATTCTTTTATAACACAATTTAATTCACAAAATTTTAATTTTTATCCTATTAGATTTTTTTTAATTAAATCTCAGTCTTTTCTACTTGGAAGTTATTGTTTGAATGTTAGTTGGTCTTTTGCCAGTTCTCACTTTTATATCGTTTTTTCTGTATAGCTGTAATCCTTGTTGGAATTTAAGGACATATAAAACTACCCCTATCAAGTAACACATGTTTTATAGTCGCCATATTTACTTTCCAATTGGTAACAGCTCTTTTGAGTTTCATTGGTTAATTTGTACTTTAGGGTGTTTAAGGGTGTCTTTTTAAATTTAGCCACCATACATTTAGTGAAATGAAAAACAAATTTATTTTTGCTTCCATTTTTGAGAACTAGATGGAGTATAATATGTTTTCTTAAAAATAGGTGGCGCTACGACTTTTATTCAGGAATTATTACTACTTTTGCAGCAATGGTTCGTGTCGATACTAAACTACAGTAATAATTGTTGTGGATCACCTTGTGAATTGTTGTCTCCACTTAATCATAGTGGTGAAATGTTATCTACATAAAAAGTCAAAATTTTAATAAATAAAAATGTACATCATTTTAACAGTAATGGTGGTTGGTGCTGAAATTTATTATGTATTTATCCTAGCCCCGTATACGATTGCCCTATCTGAAAATAAGCTCTCATAAACATCTTAGTTATAAAGATATCCAAACCAAATTCAGTATAAATAAGTTTTATATAAGCCGAACTCGCACTACGAAATTTGGTCCATAATTAGGCCCACTTCATAAATCTCTTAATAATTTTGATATTTAAATAAAATTCAATACTAACAAGTTATATATGTATATACAAAAGTCATGTCACCAAATACGATCGGTCTATAATTATTCATAGCTTCTATAAAAGACCCACTTCCGAAAATCATTTAAATGAGGATAGGATTATTAAAAATTGTGGTATTCAACACAAATAAGTTTCATATATACTGAAGATATGACACCTAATTTTATGGCGATTGATCCATAATTAGTCATAGCTCCAATATACATTTTATAAGAAAACTGTTTATAATCATCTCCTCGGTGTAGGGTATCATATGGTCGGGATTGAGCGACTATACTTTCTTACTTGTTTTTCATACCCTTCACCTTCGTGAGAAAGGTATAGTATATAAGTTTGTCGTTCCGTTTGTAATTCTCACAATATAATTTTCCCACCCTATAAAGCATATATGTTCTGGATCCTTATAGATAGCGGAGTCGATTAAGCCATGTACGTCTGTCTGTCTGTTGAAATCAATTTTCTGAAGACCCCAGATATCTCCGGGATCTAAATCTTCAATAATTCTATCAGACATGCTGATTTTGCCTATTTAAAATCAGCAAAATCAGTCCACAAATGGCTGAGATATGAGGAAAAAACAGGACAACCTCAATGTTTGACCTATTTTTGACCTACATATATCTGGATTACTAAGTTATTAATATAGACAATATGGATATCTAATGATAGATATTTCAAAGACCTTTGCAACGACGTATATAAGACCATAGTAAGTTGGACCTACAATGGGTCCAAATCGGAAAAAAAATTTTTAACCCAAATTTTTTTTTAACCCAAAAATTCAAAAAAAAAATTTTCTCCAAAAAATGAAAAAAAAACTAGAAAAAAAATAAATTTTGTTTACCTAAAAATATTTAAAATTTGTATTTTGAAGTATACTTTGTTGAAGGGTATATAAAATTCGGCACAGCAGAATATTGCTCTCTTACTTGTTTTTATACAATTCGTTCATATATTTTTATTTTACAACGAATGGGGTAGAGAAGCTCACCGGGTTAATCTACACAGAAAGAAGAAGTTTGTCATTCCCTTTGTAATTTCCACAACCCTATTTTCCGACCCTATAAAGAATATATGTACATATATTCTGGATCTGGATAGTGGAGTCGATTAAGCCATGGCTGTCTGTTGAAATCAATTTTCTGAAGACCCCAGATATCTTCGGTATCCAAATCTTGGACCTAGAATGGATCAAAATCGGAAAAAAATATTTTTTAACCCAAAATTTTTTTTTCACAAAAAAAAAAAATTAAAAAACCAAAAAATTTTTTAAAATTTTTAAAAAAAATTTAATAACAATTGGAAAATTTTTTTTTCCAAAAAATTAAAAAAACAACTTTTGAAAAAAAATTTAGTTTACCTAAAAATATTAAAGGGTACATAAGATTCGGCACAACCGAATACAGCTCTCTTACTAGTTACACCCTTCACCTTCGTGAGAAGGGTATATATAAGTTTGTCATTCCGTTTGTAATTCCTACATTTTTCATTTCCGACCCTATAAAGTATATATATTCTGGATCCTTGTAGATAGCGGAGTCGATTAAGTCATGTCCGTCTGTTGAAATCAATTTTCTGAAGACCCAGACATGCTTTCGAGAAGTTTGCTAATTAAAATCAGCAAAATCGGTCCATAAGTAACGGAGATATGAGCAAAAAACCGGGACAACCTCGATTTTTGATCTATATCTGGATTACTAAGTCATTAATATAGACAATATGGATATCAAATGATAGATATTTCAAAGTCCATTGCAACGGTGTAGACAAGGCTATAGTAAGTTGGACCTACAATGGGTCAAAATCGGGAAAATTATTTTTTAACACGAATTTTTTTTCATCAAAAAGTTTTTTTTGCCATACATTTTTTTTCCAAAAAAAAAAAAATGTGGAAAAAACTTTTTTTAAAAAAAAAAAAAACAGGTTAAAAAAAAAAATGAAAAACAATTAAATTTTGCTTACCTAAAAATATATAAAAAAAATTATTTTAAAGTATAATTTGGTGAAGGGTATACCAGGTTCGGCACAGCCGAATTAGCTCTCTTAATTGTTTTTATACAATTCGTTCATATTTTTTTACAACGAATGGGGTAGCGAAGCTCACCGGGTTAATGTATACAGCAAGAATTAAATTTCTGATTCAATCAAGAAATTTGTTCAATCATACAAAATTTTGTTTGAATTAGCACCTATCACAAAATTTGTAAATTCAAACAAGAAATTTTGCAAAAATTTAATTGAACAAAAAAACAATATTTTTTCAATTAAAAAATATGATATTAAACAAAAAAGTTGTTTGAATTTACAACACAATATCAAACAAAAATTTGCTTAAAACAGTAAAATTTTTGTCTGATCCAAAAAAATGTTTTTAAACAAAGTTGGTATTGAAACAATTAAAAAATCTGGTAAAAAAAAAATTTCAGAAAATAAAAATATGAGAAAACAAAAATAGTTAAATCGACGCCTCCATTCTATAACATTCTAAGTCGAAAAAGTGAGTTTTGAGTTACGAGCTCTCAAAGTTTTCACGAGATATCTCGTAAAGTATATAAGATAGTATTTTCTGAATTTACAAATTTTAATTGGATCATAGCTAAAAATGATATAGAGTGTTTTAGCACGGTGAAAATATTGGCTAATGGTCGTCTAAGTGTACTTAGCATGTTTTTGATATGTCTATTGTTTTTAAGTTAATCACCTAAGTATACATATAATATTTTAGTTTGGAAAAAAATTTTAGAAAATTATATTTTCCTACATAGACGAAATTGTAGTTAAAATGTTATACAAAAAAAACTATTATTTTCATTTTAGATTAATTTTATTCATAAAACAAAAAAGAAAATTAAATATATATAATAATTCAGTTCAAACAAAAAGTAGTTATAACATAAATTCAAGGTTACTTAAAAATAATTTTAAGAATAAAGATAACAGAAACAGTATTAATTCAGTATAATAAAATAAATAGAAACTATATTGTATTATTTAGTCGTCATTATCTGACTCCACTACATATTCTTTTCCATTAAAACCATTAAGTTGTCTGTAGAAATTTTGGTAAAATTTTGGAATAAAATTTTGATCTCACAGATATAAAAGATCTTTACGTTTTTCTTCCGTTATAAGAAATCCTGATATGTATGCTTTTGGTATTTCTTCAAAAACAATTTTATTTTCCTTTCTTCTCTTTCTAGTTTCATCATATATCTTTATTTCTCTGAAATTATCATCAAACTCATATTAATAAAATAATTTATAATTTTGTTCTTTATACACTCTTATTTCCCGGATTTTTGATAGACACTTTTTCATTTTGTATATTTTTTGTCCAATTTGTTACAGAAAATCCAAAAAATCATCATTGTCCATTTCAATTACATTGTATAATGGCGGTGTTTTCTTAGCATTTCTTATCACGGAGTACCATTCTATAGGCGTGTATATTCTTTTATTTTTCTTGCACTTCTCTATAAGTGCATGAACATCATCGCCTTCATTTTGAGTGTGACCCTTTTCTAAAAATTTGTGACTAATGTCGATTTGTAGTTTTCGTGCAATCCAAACATACATAGAGAATACAATTTTATTTTTGTTTTGACCTCCACAATTGTCAGACCATACATTAAATTTAGTTATGCCGAAATCTTTATGTTTTGTTGATATAAATTGAAATAAACATGTGGCTACTTCTGTCGCACCTTTCTTTGCAATTGTTTCATCCCATACAAAACAAGATGCTATATTGGAACCAAGCTCGAAAATTGTGAAGTTATAAGCATGTAATTTTCTTTTGTAGTAAAAAGTGCTCACTTCAGCACAAGGTGATGATAAAATTTTTTGAAAATCAAAGCAAACTGTAATAACATTATCGTTTTCAATACACTCTTTTTTATCGATATCTTTCAGTTCTCTAGATTTTTGTTTACAAAATAAATGGTGATTGAATTGAAATTCAATGAGCTTTTTTCCTTGTTCATCAGAGTTCTTGAACTTTTCGCATAAGTCGCATAGATCCTTTTTTGGAATATAGAATGAAATATTGAAAAAATCTTTAAAAACATCGCGATATTGTCTTAATGTCGCTTTTAAGCTGATATCAATTGACTTTTCGGAGAACCAAATTTCATATAAACGATACATTTCAGTAACCGACGATATTTCACCATCCAAGTACTTTTTTTGTACTCGTTGGCGACAGTAGTGTGATTCTACTAAAGGAAACTCGTTAACTTAAAGTTTTATTTGCCATAGAATGCTTTCCTCTTTTGTCGGGTGATATAAATCCCGCATTAGAATGCTTTTTGCGTATCACGGTTTCGATTGTCTGTTGAGATATTGACAATGTATTTATAAACATGGGTTTGCATACTTGTTCTCTTATTTCATTAACATTTTCTTTATAACTTAGAAAATACTTTCTTGACTCATTTTTTCGCGAATTTTCTATATTTGTGCAAACTTGTTTTTTGTGCAGCGTTATTAAATTTGCTATAAAAGCCCACTGAAGTTCTTTGCTGCCATTTTTATAAAATTTTTGAAAAATTTGTGTTCTTATATCTTTAGACAGCCTTTGTGAACATCTCATTCTACAAGATTCTTTGCAACCTTCTTTTAACTCTTTCGTTGGTATAAACTGACCTTTTTTATTATAATGATCCTTTCCATGGATTTTTAAATATTTTGCTTTATTTTTTATCCACTCGGATGGAAGTCTTTGTCTTTTGCAAAAGTTTTCGAGTGGTGTATCATATTCGGAATTTAATTTTTTCTTTTTTAATTTTGGTGTTATTGGACTAAACTCTGGATTTGATTCTGCTTCCGACGAAGTACTCGACGGATTATATTCGCTGCAACTGCCGGGAAATGGCTCTAAAAGTTGAAGCGATACTTAATATAAATTATATAAAAAAAGTGTCTATAAACATACCTATTGCAGATGAATTATTCGATGTGTTATATTCGCAGCCACTCCCCGGATATGCTTCTAAAAAATCCATTACTTAATATAAAATAATTTAAATATATTTATATAAATATATCACATACCTAGTGAATCAGAACTTTCACTATTTTCATTGTCAAATTTAGACGATTTTTCGTTTGCTGGACTAGTTTGCTCTTTATTCCCTATCAAAAAAATCCAATATAAATAAGCACAACATTTAACTTAAATCGTGAATTTCTTACCAACACTTTCCTCACAATTATATGACATTGAACTTATACTTTTTGATTCACCTTTTCCTAATAAAAAACTTATTAATTATATCAGATAATATGGAAAACTAATAAATAATACCTCTCACGTTATTTTGTGCTAAATTTATCATTTTTCTTGCACGCGAAATCATTTTATATCCGAAAATACAAAAATTAGGCGTCCGATTTGGTTGACTACTTTTTCCAAACTAAAACATCTTATGTACACTTACACGCACAAAATTCTTTTTTTAATTCGGGAAAAAACCTTTTAACTACACTTACAGACACTAAAAAAGCACACTGAACATACCAAATACACATAGAAAACACAACGTTAAGAAATGTCCCTTTCATAACATACTAAGTCAACTTAGTTTTCAAGTCAATTTAAAATTGTCCAAGCAAAAGTATTCTAAGTGTACTTACTACATTTTAGAATGGAAAATTTTTACGACTATATGTGTAGTCTAAGTATATTTATGCTTATAACTTTGGAACGGATCTGCCCATCTTAACCAAATTTTGACAGTATTTAAATTAGAGAACGTAGGATTCAAAAATTCAAGAACATTAAAAACGTTCTAAGTACACTTAGAACGTTATAGAATGGAAGCGTCGAAATAAAGAACAAAAAAACTACAAAAAAGAAAATAAGAAAGTAAAAAAGAAAAATTAATAATATTAAACAATGTTTTTAGCTGTTTATCACACAATTCCCATAATTTTCAAAGATTTTGACAAAAACAAAACTTCTTATTTAAAAAATAGTTTTGAACAAATGCGAATTATATCAACTCATAAAAAAACAGACGTGCAAACGAAATTAAGAGTAAGATGCACATGATAACAACAAACATATTTATTTAAATACTTGTTTTGTTGTTTTTTCCAAGTGTTGTATTAAAATAAAAATCAAACAAAAACATTAATAGAATCTTTAAAAATATTTATAGAAAATAAAATTAGTTTCAGACAGGCGATTATTTGAAAATATTTTAGCAATAATTCTTTCTGTATAGTTAGAGATCCACACATAATCCCACTCTGATTTTTTAATGTGCTAATCCAATGGCTTATAATTGAGGATAATCTTTAGAAAATCTATAAAAATATCTATTTAGTAAATTATCCAACAACTGAAATATTTCATTGTAAACCTGTATATGGTAAATATTTCTTGACCTAAATTCATAAATCAGGGAAATTACCATAAGATCATGAACAATTTTTATGGTCCCCCTATACATTAAAACACGTCTAATATTATTTTTCTGTGTTCAGAAAAATCTATAATTACCATCAGAATGCAGAAGTACAATTAATATTTTCGAATATTCCTAAGTTATGTATATTACTGTTCGGAAAATGAATAAACATTTGCATTCAAATCAATTAATTTAGTTCATTTAAATAATATATAATCTACTGGTAATCCATTTCAATTTATCAAACTTAGAATTTAGTAGAAATTTAATTAAAATAAGAATTTATATAATTTGACCCATATTTGGTGTAAAATTTAATTAACATTTCTAATAAAAGTATCCTCAAGCCTAAGCATACATATATGGAAGTAGTATGTGTTGTCGTGTATTCCCACTTATGCACTGTGGTTCGAAATTCAAATTTGGCAAAAACCAAAAGGTTTTACGTTTACATAATTGGATTTTTGAGTAACCATATTTCCTTAAAATGAAACGATTTTAAGATTTATGTTTTTGAATTTAGGTCTCATCCATAGAAAAACTGAAGGCCAGCTGATATTCATAGAATTTTGTGGAATGATATTTTTATACCCACCAAAAGATGGGAATGTATTGATTTTGTCATTCTGTTTGTGGCACGTCCTATACCCACAAAAGTATATATCTTCTGGGTCCTTATAAAAGGGCCTAGATAAGGCCTAGAGGGTGATAAAATTTTCCCCAAATATTATCTGTTGATCACGAGGGGAGCTATAAATTGGCACAAATAACACTATACAACAAAATGAAATTTTTTCCAAAATTACAATGTCCGACCAATACATTTTGATAGAGGAGATACCAATACATTTTGATAGAGGAAAAAAAGAGACGTGTATCGGCGTTTTGAAAGTTTACATCTGAATTTCATTTGACGGGGGGTTAAAGTTTTCCAACTCTGGCACATTCTTATTGTTAATTGGCATAAGAAACCATGTGATCTTTACATTTTAGGTATAAAATGTGTTCACCAAATTTATGTAATATGTTACGGAAAACATTTTTGTAGAATATGTTAACCCTCTAAATCCTCAAGGAACGGGTCTTTTTGTCATTCCTTTAAAAAAGCGCAAACATCAACATTAAAACAGGGATTTAAGGGGTTAATATGTTCTGAAAAAATATTATCCGTGAAATTTTACTATAAGTCCTTAAAAACGGAAAATTCAACCAGAAAGTCAGAAATAAGACACAGCGCCTAGGGTTAATTTCGCATTTATTAAGAATTTTATTTTATAGTACCCCAAAAATTTAGCATAAAAAAATAGTTCAAATTTAACTAAAAATCACTAATATCTCTATTATTTTACCTTCGATAGCAAATTTGGATAGGAAGTATTCATTAAATACATTTTTTAGATCTAGGCAATTCCACTTCATTTTCATACAATGTTCAGCATATTTCAGCTATGATAGTATCTGATGATAGAGCTCGGTGACATACCATCGGGGCTCCAGTCAAAGTATGATGGAGATTTTGATTCGGATGATGACATATCTTTATAAAATGTTTCTAATACTTCTGATGATTATATACCCAATTGTCGATTGGAAGAGCCGGTTGATTTGCACAGAAGGTGGGGGTATACCAAATGATATAAAATAATTGGAGACTGTCTCACCTACACTGCTATTTCGTTTGTTTTATTCATAAAATTTGTTCAAAATGATAACTTTTTAAGCAAATTTATACGCTACGAAAATGTTTATCATAATTATGTATTTTTAATGCCAACCGCTATCGCCATGGTGGTTAATAAACTAACCACCTTATTCCATAAAAACCTTTAGCTGAATTTTTATTTTTTCCTAAGTTTCATAATATATGAACACTATTTAAAGTAAAAATGCAATTGTTTGATTATACACTTATACACTTAAAACTATAGCTGAAAGAGTTAAAATGTTTTTATATAAAATGAAAAAAAAAATTTTCCGATTATATTGGTGGTGGGTAATCTATCTTCTATATAAATAAAAATCAAATGTCGTTCGTTGGTAATTGCATCAGTTGAGAACGGCCGGACCGATTTAGACAATTTTTTTAAAATGTTGGTCATACTCCAATTAGGTTTTCACGGAATGAAAAATTTACACACGCCCACTTTTACGCCCACTTTTTTCGATTTATCTCGATCGATTTGGCTAATTTTTTGTTTAAATGTTCGTAGTTATCCAATTTAAGTTTTTACTGAAGGAAAAATTGACCACGACCACTTTTTTCGATTTATCTAAAATATGAAAACTTCTATTTTGCTAAATGTTCGTAGTTAAATTCGTAAGAAAAATTTACCACGCCCACTTTTTTCGCAGAACGCATGGGCCTATTTAGCTATTTTTTTAAATGTTCGCAATAGTCCACAAAAGTTTTTTACGCTCAATAGAAAATATCCATTGGAATAAAATTACATAGCAAATAATATTACTCATTCGTTGTCATACAAAAAAATTAATTTAGAGGATGCAAACACATGTTTTTAAAATCTAATTAAAAGTTTTGTTGTGTACATTCTAAATTCGCTAATAACTTGGCCAATAAGCGTTTAATCAAGAAAAAGAGCTCGATCTGTGATCACTAATATCTCTGGCCAAAAATCAATTTTTTATATAAATCCTCAAAATACATAAATTCGCTAATAACTTGGCCAATAAGCGTTTAATCCAAAAAAAGACCTCGATCTGTGATCACTGATATTTCTTAACATTTTTTATATAAAAAGATTTTTTATATAAAAACTCAAAATATCTAAAGTCGCTAATAACTTGGCCAATAAGCGTTTAATCAAGAAAGGGAGCTAGATCTGTGATCACTCATATTTCTGACCAAAAATCGATTTTTTATATAAAAAATCGATCTGTGATCACTAATTTTGCAGACAAAAATTCGATTACTTATATAAAAACTCAAAATATGTACATTAGGGATATAACTGATTTTGGCAAAATTTTTGGAATACCACCACGTAATGGCCAATGTTGTATAATGAAAATCATTTTTTTAGGTCATTTGGAATCAAAAACATCACGCACCAGCAGCAATTTCTAAAATAAACCAACTTTTTTTTTCACTGAAAAATTATATAAATAATTTCATATTTTAAATATGAAATTATTTAAAAGTTATCTTTTGTAGTATGTCCGCAGTTGTTATTAAAATAAAATATATCGTATTTCGAAATAATTGAAAATATTCAATGAAAAAGTTTATTGCGTTTGGTGCGTGAACTTTTTAAAACCGCGAAAAAATAATATTCCAATTTGCAACAATTTTCAATAGTTATATCCCTAATGTACATTGATTTACATGTATTATGTTGTTGCAAGACTTAGGTTTTTGACAACAAACTTAGGTTCTTTGTCTCTCCGTAGCGCTTCTATGTATATTTTATTATATGTCCTATATTTCTTTTTAACTATTTTTACCCTTTTCAAACCGCTTCTCACAAATTCACAAATCGAACACAAGCATTTTTTTAACTTGGACAGGACAACGTCTGTCGACACTAATTTTTAACAATTTTGTTCAGCTATTTTTGAGATTGGTATCACAGTGTTATGGTGGCTTAGTGTATGATATGACCATTTTAAACACATAATCACATATCTACTCGTACACATAAATGCTACGAAGAAAATGCATTATTCCTAAGAATGGATTATGTGCCATGAAAATACCTTGCATTATTTCAAGATGTTGTTGTACTAAAGCAAACCTCTTCATTACGTATACATCACCTAAATTCATACAAGTATTAGGATGGGGCATGATTTTTGAGTTGATGTTTTACTAAATATTTAGTTTCTAAATTAGCTCAAACCGGTTAACGTAGTTGTTACATTTAATTTTAAAATAATTCTGTTATTACTTTACAGTTATTACTTTTTTGGGCGCATTTTTCCAACGATTTATATTCTAAACTAAGAAACAAGAAAACATATAAACATGAATCTGTTTATTTCTTAGCACCATACTAATCATATCTCTACATTCTCAGTTTTGCTTTCAAGTAGCAAACAACTAATGCTTACAGTTAATAGAGTGTTGCACCTTACATCATGTCTGATTACTTGAGAATAAGTATTCCTACTTTCTAAACTGGTTGCCGTTGCATAAATTAGAATGACATCTTGCTGTATTAGAATTTACTTACGTTTTCATAAACAGGACGTAGTACAAAACGAACAACACATGTTACTTTATTCATTTACTAGGGATATCTGCATTGTAGTTCGGCCTGTAAGCATACATTTTTGAATGTACGACCTCGATATGTTTGAATTAGGGTGCAACCAAAATTAATTCATGTTAAAAATAGTCCAAATTTAATGTCAAATTAAGTTAATTAATGTCAGAATAAACTTATACTTGTATTATGTTAAATGAAACTTAAACAGTTAAATATAAAAACTCTCTAAAATAAATATTGTACAAATTCATGAAACATTGAAATATTGGCATATTACTCGGTATATATAAATTTATTCAATTTTTCCGCAAATCCCATTCCCATTAAAGATTTTATAATTGCTTCCGTTACCTTTTTCGATGAGGTAGTTCACTAACGCTTAAAATCAGACATGCCCGGATACCTTTCCTGTGTTCTTTACATATTTTTAAACAAGAGCCCAATACCTTTCCATACTAAGTACTCAAAGGCCTTTTTTCCAGAAATATGAAGGCACTCTGTGTTGTTTTAATGAAGTAAAACTCCGTAATATGTATTTCTGTGTTTATAGTGTCTGATCGCAAATGATTGGCTTCCTTTGCCACAACTGCAAATGGCTTGTCACACAAGAAACTTCTTGCACAATAAGTATAAATATTATTTGCCTTAACAGAATCAGTTAGACATTTTTTCTTCCTGATCCAAGTATTCTTTCAATGTTAAAGTCTTTCTTAAACTATTTAATGGCTCTTGAAACAGTGTACCGAACCTTTAACCTTCAGATCTGTTGCTATTTTTTTTAAAGTACATATTTGATTTTTTTTAAAAGTTTTATTTATATTTTCATGTACTTTTTTTCGCTGTCCATTCTGACCGAAATAACAGTTGAAAAGACAATATCCTTGGACCAAGGACCAAGCAGGAATACTCTTATTTGTTGATGCTCCCAAGGTCCAAAAATTCTCCTTCATCTAAATCTAATCACGCAATTTAAATGAATAAAATTAAACTAAAATTTTATTCCAAATTTGAAATAAATCTGAAAAGATGTTTTCACTACAAAAATGTTTGCTGCCAATTTATAATTCTTTTTCAAATTCACAATTCAAATTTAAATCTGTTATTAATCAGTTAACATTCTTGTTTTGCACATCAACAGAACGAAACAAATTATAGGATAAGGGTATAAAATTCGGCGCTACGAACAAAGTTCCAAATTAATTAATGAATTAAAACCCCAAAATTGGGGAAATAAATCCACAACAAAAAGAACTAAACCCCCGAACCAAAATGAAAAAAACCGGCTTCGCTTACTAAAAACTCTTTGCATTGTCGACCTTCGGCCGGGCGCACTGTGGGAGAAATCAACAATTTAGTGGCGCAAAATAAAAAAAAAACTTTCGCATATTTGATTTATTGTTATGTAGATTCAATCTATAGTTGTTGCTGTACTTAAAAATATTTTACATTTATTAATAACTTCAGTGGTTTGGTATTGACAACTATTTAAATGTAAAATATATTTCAGAAATTATTTTTATGAAGAATTGGTTTCAATGTTGTTATTAATCTGGATAGTACAAGGTTTTCTTTAAGTTGTATTTTTACTTTTTTTATGTAGATGGAATATGAGGCTTGGTAAATCAGAAAAATAAAAATATATTTTCCGCTATTTGTGATAACCAATGGCCATATTATTATAGAATTTTATTTTTTTTACTTTTTGAATTTTCGGAAGGTTGCCAGTTACTAATGCTGTGAGATGCAGTCCTAATTTTTTTACCAATATCAAGGCCATATTACAGACTACATATGGTAAAAAATTTAGCTGCGAAAAAGTGCGAGGTGAATTTATATAATTTTTTTAAGAAATTATTTTCGTTGGGACGATGTAAAATCTCGTACTAAATTTGTTCCTTATTTTTTTAAGATTGTATATAAGAAGTGTTATTGGTAATTACATTATATAAAAATTAAATTTATGTAATTCTAACTACTTACAAGTTGCTAAAAACAAATGCCCATATACCAAATTTGCCTTAAAATTATAAGTCCTTTTAAAAATGGTAGTGCTTTATTTAGATTAAAAATATAACATTTGCGTATTTCGCCTTTTATCCAATAAAAAAATACTGAAATATCATTGGATAAAAGACGAAATGCGCAAAATAGGATTTGATTTTAGACCTATCGTTATTGTTATTTGTTCTTATATAATGTACTCATGCAAGTATTTTAAGCTTGTTGGTGTCTAATAAAAATTAATTGCTAAATAAAAAATTTTCTTTCAATTGTAAAGACATAATTATGTACGTTTCTTTCTTATAATTTTCGGGATTTTAGATTTCCGAAATAAAGAATCCCGAAATCCCGACCCGGGGTTTTCAAAAATCTGTCCCGATTAGCATCTCTAGTTTCATCTGCAAGCTATAAAAAGTGGAACCGTTATCGAAAGATGTTAGGCAACTTTTGTTGGATCCATTAGTTCCTAGTAGTCGACTAATTTAAATAAATTTTAAAAATCTCATAATAAAAATTCACAAAATTCTAACAAGTGTTAGTTAGCTTAATTACTCTTTATTTCATTTAATTATAACTAAATTATTTATAATAATGAAATAAAATCATTTCATAACTAATAATTGTTATTAGTTTTTAAAAATAAACTTATTAATAAAACTAAAAAAAGTTTAATTTTATATGAATATTTCGTCCTATGCCGGCAATAGGGTAAATGTCCAAAATCTATAGATTTAAATAGTTACTTGCTATAAATAAAATTACTTATATAATTTAAATTTTTTGAAAGATATATTAAAATAATTTCTTACAATTGAAAATAGTATAGAATTTCTTCCGAGGTAGTGTAGTTTAGCAGCCTCTTCCGCTCATTCTACGGAAGTAGTAGTACCCATTTTGGATTACTTTATTAGCTTACCTCCTTGCCTGCAATATTTCCATTATTGCAGAAATTAATTTGGCCAAGCGTTTAGAAGATACGAATTTAGTTCCACTAAATTAGGGTTTTCTCCCACTGTGGGCGTAAAGGTTTTCTTCTGGGGTCTATCAAAAACCGGCTTCGCCCAGAAAACCCAAGAGGAGAAAACCTAGGTGCCCGGCAGAAGACCGGAAATGCAAAAAAACTTTTCTGAGCGAAGCCAGTTTTTGATACCCCCAGAGGAGAAAACCTTTGCGCACGGCCGAAGACCGGCAATGCAAAACAACTTTTCTGAGCCAGTTTTTGAAACACCCCAGAGTAATTTCATTATGAATTAAATCCCCAATTTTAGAAATGAAATAAATCCCAAAAAAATTAACTAAGTCCCTAAATTTCGTTGTTGGTTTTTTCTATATAAAATTTCATTTTAGTTCATTTGCGGTTTGGGGACTTTGTTCGTAGCGCCATAAAATTCGATATAAGTAATTTTAACCCAATAAGCACTAAAGCCCTAAAAATTCAAGCATTTGAAATTTTTGTTGGAATTTGACTTGTATGCTAATATAATTAAGCTTTGAACTTGAAAAATATTTAAAGAAATTAAATATTTTACAAACAATAATCATGTGGGTTGCATTTATATTTCCTACTACTGCACTATAGGTTAAACGGCTACCAAAACTGTACTAAAGTCCAATTTTTCAAATGCAAATATTGCACTTTTTTAATGCCATTTTGTTACCAATACTCCAAATTAACTAAGTCAGCTTTTTGTTTTTGGTAAATATTAAATTCCGTTTGACAACACGCACTCAAAGACATTGCATTATAATCACTTAATAAATTTTGTTGAAAAGCCTGTATTGCTTTCAAAGTTTCAATTGCAAGTTTAAATAATTTCGCGAGTTATAAAGAAGAAAGTGAAAATGGGGAACAATAATTTAAGTAAGTAAGTAAGGTTTTTTGTTAAAAAATGTGATAAAAATGTTTAGCTTGCTTGAAATAAAGCCACGTTTTTAACATAACCTTAAAAGTGCTGCGATTATTTTCAAAATGTAACTTCCTGGGAGCTTTTAAAATTTCGGCAAAGTTCAGCAGATTAAATGCAAACAGAAATGAATATATTGAAATGTTATAAACCGATTTTCATTTACATTCAATAGCCATTTTTAGCCGTTTTCGAAAAATACTATATTTTTTAGGTTATTGTTTGAAATTTTGTAATGAACGATTTAGCTAAATGTTGTTTTTGCATTTTGTTTTTTGTTATATTTTTTTTTTTTATTAAACATGCTTGAATTTGATTTTTTACTATTTATTTTTTTATGAGTGTAAAAGTTGTATTTATATTTTTGCATTATTCTTTCACACAATGTATATTCAAACTTAATGTTGGTAAACATTTGTGTATATACATTTGTGGATTTAGTTAGTATAACAGAGTTTCAAACCATTTTTTTTTTATATAAACTGATAGTGTTGGGTTTATTAGTGACAATGTTTTTTTTTACATTTAATTAACATAATTATAATAGTAATTTATTTATTACATATTTGTTTCAATTTATAATGTGATGGTTTAAGGGGGAGAAAATGACAGTGTTGATTTTTAAGTAATAAAGATTACCCATATGACAAATACCCATTTACAGTATAAATATCGAATACTTTTTAATTCAGAAGATGATATTCTTCGGCCAAAATAACATGGTCGACTTAAGAAAGTTTAACTTCCTTTTTCTGGAGATTTCGAGCCGATACGAACGTGTTTAAGAATACAAGAAGTTATTTAAATACATATGCGTATAAATATTTTTGAAAATTGAATCTCAAAACATCTATAAATATACAAATTTACAATCAGAAGGTAATTTTCAATTTTGTTGGAGCTTAATTTAAACTAAGCAATGAAAATTTTCCAATTTTCTTAGCATAGGAAAGCTATTTCGGGAAGACTTGAACGTAAAATCCAAGTGAAATATTACGAAAGAAGCTTCGTTTGTAGGCTCGCTTTATGGTTAGATTTCAGAAATAGTTATTATTTCAAAATAATTAGCCATTTAAAAGGTAATTCTTTCAAAATCAAATAGAACATTCAATTCTGTAATATTCAATTCTATTCATCTAAAGAGTTGGCTACTTTTCTAAAATTGCAGTTATTATTCGAATCTATACACGTGGATCTCATTCTTAAAATCAACCAAACACAAAAGGAACATTTGCAGTAAGATTCTGAAATATATGAATTTTGAAAATTTTACAAATTTGCATTTTTTGTTACTCCTGGCAGATTTCAAAAATCGTCAAATGTTCTTGCATGCACTACTAAATCTCCTATCCCTAACATCTACCATCACTAAACATAATACACATCTTCCAAATTTATGTCATCATCATCTTCTTTGGTACACACAAGTTATTGGAGCAGATAGAATAAGACCAAACGTTAAATTATTGGTGGGAAAAAGAAAGTGATGAGTGATCGGAATTAATTATTAAAGTTAATTGAATCAAAAATAGTGAAAAAAGTGATAATTAAAAATAGTTTAAAGTAATAAAATCTAGTGTTAAAAGAATAATATAGATCAAAATTAGTGTAGAGATAAGTTAAAGGTAATTTTTGAAATAAAAAAATTGCAATTAACAAAAATATGTATATAAAAATCTAAGCAAAAAGTATAGTGAAGAGTAACAAGAAATTATGTACATATGTGCCAATTCTTATTATAAAAAATTAGAAATGTTAAAAAGCTAATAATTGTGAAAAAAAATACTAAAAGCTAAAGTTTTATTAAAAAGTCTAAAGTTAAAATCTAGGTTAAAAAAATATAAAAAAATCGATACATAAATATTAAAATTACTATCAACTAATATCACAAATTATCACAGATTGTATAAAAGTTTAAAAAAATATGCAAGAACCTAATCAGCCCTAATTATTTAGCCGATATCAACTACTACAGTTCGCTGAGGCCTCAACGTTCCTGAATCCTAGTTGGTGAGTGTAAAACAGAATTATTTAATTATTTGATTTTTTCTTGCATAAACAATTAAGAATATAAGAGTAAAGCACATACGTTGTTAAAACATATGTAAAAGCGAAATGGAAATAGAAGTATTTTAAGTTCTTTCATTTCTATTCCTTTCTTTTTATATTGTTTTGCTAATATTTTTCTATTTCTTTTACTCCTATATTCTTGATTATTCTTATTTTGTAACTTTTCTTCTTTTTCTTAAAAAAAAAAAAATAAGAACTTATGATCAAAACAATCTAAAGTCGGTTCTATATTCAATTTAGATATTTTAGGATATTTTTTTTAGAAGGAAAAAAGTAAAATTGGCTTTTAGATAGTTTTAGATTTTCTTGTAAAAAAAATGTTAATTTTTGTATATTATTACACCTAAAAATGTTAGAACAAAGTTACATTTAATTTAATGAAATGTTAGATAATTCTAAAAATTTTATAAACTTAAAGTTATTTAAATGAATAAAGAACTATGAATTCTCTGAAAATGAATCGTTAAATTTTTAGTTCTGTTTTCTTGTATGTCGTAAATACGTTAGGGTAGTCTAAATGTGGGTTCTTAGAAGCAAATTATGTGCCACTAAGAAATTGGTAGGTGTGGGTTGTGAGGCACAAATCTCTCGTCATCTTGGAGATAAAATTTATGATCAATGAGCTAGTTACAGTTATTCTCATTTCTAATCATAGTTCTGGGGCATTAGTTTTGTTTATCTGTCACTATGATTAACCAGACCATTATATAGAGTAGATTTTGTTTTTTTTGATATATAAAGTTTCTTTTAAGGGAGTCTATATAAAATTAATTTGTAATAACCTTGAAACAAAGCGATAGGAGACAACAACCCCCCAAAACCGGCTGATTGCTAGCAATTATAAGGCTCCCGCCGTCGACTTTCGCATTGTTTTCCAAATTTCGGAATAAAACTTTAAATTTTATTTCATGAAGTTTACAAACATTAAATTTCCAATCGATATTACACATTACAATTTGGCTTAACGAAAGTTCAAAAAAAGAAAAATTTTGTGTCGTTTTCAAACATGTAGTGGACAAAATTGAATTTAACATATTTTTAGATGAAGTGGAGAAGCATATAACCCAAACAATGCATTTTTTATATCCTACACCACCATAGTGGGGAGGGTATTATGCGTTTGTGCAGATGTTTGTAATGTCCAAGAATATTAGTCTAAGACCCACCTTAATATGGTACATATAATTTTTTCTGCCCAAGGCCGAAGCCTATTGAAACTGGCTGAAATTGGTCCATTATGTCACCTAGCCCCCATACAAATGTCCTCCCGTAATTGGACTTTATCGGTCATAAATGTTTAATTTATATATTATCTACACAAATTTAGCTCCAAATAAGTTTTTTTATACGGAATTCAGGTCACCTAATTTTATGATGAGCGGTCCTAAATTAGTCATAGCTCCCGCTTCCGAAAATCACTTTAACGTGCATAAATCACTTAAAATTGTTGGTATACACATAAAATGCAACTCTAATAAAGAAATTAATCACACGACCTAATTTCATGACGATCGGCCCATAATTGGTCATAACTCCCATATAACCCATTTCCGAAAATCACTCACGAATACAAATTATTGAAATTTGTTTATGTTTCGAAAGATTGTAATCCGACTTTCAGTTGAAGATTGTGAGGCGAATCCTGGTAACTCCAGCAAGTTTAAAAACTTTGTTGGATAGTTGAAGACATCACCCTTGGGAAATAACGAATTCCATCGATTTGTACGTCATCAATTCGACAGAAAATTTCACCCTGAATCTTAAAATTCAATTCCTATACATCGAAGTATTTCGCAGCCAATATAGCACGTTCGCTCAACCAATCATGATTTTTGCAATTTTGTCCAAAAGCCAAAATTGAGGCAAAAATTATTTCCAAGGGGTCTAGCATCGTAAAACTTTGTGTATAAAAAAAATTGGCAATAACCCCCCTTACCTCTTTCCTGATAACCCCTCCCAACACCAACACTTCAAATATTTTCAAAAAAGATTGCAATCTATATTCTCATAGAACTGTCCACAAATATCATTTTAAAAAAGTTGCCATTAACCAACTCATCAACAATTTTCTCATCAACAATTTTCAAAAAACAATTCTATTTATATTCTAAAAGAACTTTCTACAAATAGCATTTCTTCGTTTGTATGGCGTTTTCTTGCGTCTCCGATATAAGTAAATTTTGGGTAAGCAATTGTGTATGTCTTTGACATTCGATATCGTAATAAAACTTCCTACATTAAGCACTCATGCTTCGGTAAAAATAGTTACAAAAAATTTTAGTATGTTTCTAGAAAAAATAAAATTATTTGCTTCGGTAGTTGCCTTCCCTCAAATAACCAGGCAACGTAAATTCAATACTACAGAAGACAAACAAATGTTTCGTAAATTCACAAAAAACATTACATTATAAACATTTATACATTATATAAACATTTAGTGAAATATTTTAAGTTTTTTTTTATGTACACACCTCCGGTATTGTAATCCATTTTGGTAAAATCTTGTTGCAATACATTCTCCTCAGTAAAGACCACTTTTTGACCATTTTTCAGATGTACTTCTAAATGAACAACAGTTGGATGTATTTCATGAATGGCAAATGATCAAATTGCTTCGGTACTGCTAACATAGCGGCCCATTTGAAATTGAGTGATTTAATTGTAGGAATTCTCCGCACTATTTGATAAGTGGGCGTATTAGTGGGCGTGGTCAATTTTTCTTTCAGCCAAAGTTGTGCAGCCGTTTTATGGTTTTATATAAATTTTAAAAATGGGCGTAAAGGTGGGCGTGGTCAATTTTTCTTTCCGTAAGAACCCATGGCGAACATTTGTTTAAAAAAAATTTCCAACTCGGTCCAGCCGTTCTCAACTGATGCAATTACCAACGAACGACATTTGATTTTTATACCCTTCACCTTCGTGAGAAGGGTATATATAACTTTGTCATTCCGTTTGTAATTTCTACATTTTTCATTTCCGACCCTATAAAGTATATATATTCAGAATCCTTATAGATAGCGGAGTCGATTAAGCCATGTCCGTCTGTCTGTCTGTTGAAATCAATTTTCTGAAGACCCCAGATATCTTCGGGATCCAAATCTTCAATAATTCTGTCAGACATGCTTTCGAGAAGTTTGCTATTTAAAAATCTAAATAAAATACAAACAACTTGCTACGAGTCATGTCGTCCCTATAAAAACTTACACTCATCCAAATTTAGAACATGTAAAAAGTCCGTATTTTTTACGTTTTTTACCAAAAAAATTGCCTATATTTTTTCTTTTGTAGAAAAAAATTTTCTTCGGAACTATATACAATTTGTATATGATCCGGAAAGTGAACTTAATGGAAAAGCGTATAAACTAAAATTTGGCTCACATAAGCGGATATAACACTCCCTAGAGCTATTCAAACTTGGCCAATTTAAAAAAAAAATTTGGTTTGAGTAAAATTTTTTAAAAAGGCAAAGCATCGATCCTCGAAATAGCCCCCTATTTGTATAGCCCTATATGTCTCTTAAATACTTGCAAAGTTTTTTTACTATCACACGGTAAATAACGTCACAGTAGGCAGTTTTCTAAAAAAAAAACTGAGTTTTTGGAACACATTTTCCCCGTTTCAGGAATTTCGGTATTTGAAAAAATTTCAAAAATTATATTGCCATTGATTTAAGGACATTTCAGTCTATATCAGTTCCAAATTTAGTTATGATATCTTTAACCGTTAAAATTTTACATTAATTCAAATTTTATATTTTTTTTCATGGAAAATCACCATATTATAATTTTTTTTTAGTTTTTACATTTTCTAACTTTGGATGCATGTAACTTTTTATAGGGACGACATAACTGCCTCCAAGTTGTTTTATTTTATTTAGAATTTTATCGCCAATATAGCTGACGTTGTTAAAAAAAATTTCGTTGGCCCGCGATATCTAAAAAACCAAAACAAGATCGAGCAAAATTAATAAAAATAAATCAATAAACCTAAATATGTCTTCAACTAATATAGATAATCTACAATTTATATTTTAAATATCAGCTCATTCGGATCATAAATGGATTTTTGGCGATTTTTTTAAAAATTTGAGACCCGAGGTGACCAAATTTGAAGGGCCACGTACTGGCCCCCATTACCCGTAGGAAGCTGAACAACTACAAATCAACTCGAAAACCTCAGCTCCAATCATGTGAAATTTCGTAATAATATCTCCAATAGTTCCCGAGATACCGAATTATTTTTTTAAAAAAAGCTGTTATTGCATGCGCAATAACATGCTTGTGAAGCAAATTTTTCCTAACTTTTTTTTTGTTTTTTGTACCGGATTTGTTTAGGAGCAAAAATGGGCAGCTGAATTTTTAATAAATCGTTAGCTGAGACTTCAGACTTTAATTCGATATAAGTCTCAGGCTAGAGGTCGTTGGAGATCAATAGGTACAATCCATAGAAGTTGGAGAAAATAAATATTTTTGGACAATTTATAGTAGTAAAATTTTTTTTTTTTTATTTTTAAAATTTTTTTTATTTGCATATATATCATTTATAACATCCAATTCTATAAAAAAAATCATTATAGTATCATTACAAGAATATTTTAACAGCATGAAGCGATAAAAGGTAGCATATATAATACGGTCATTTCAAACGCATTCACATAGGTCACCTTTGAATGTCTCTGGACAAAAAAGTAATAAAGATATAAGCCTAATATTTTTGGTACATGATAATTAGATTGTTTGTTACAAACTGTGAAAAAATCAGGTAGATCAGAAGACATAAACAAAATTAATTAATGCCGCCCTTGAAACAGTGTGCGATGTAGATAAGAAAATCGGGAAAAATATTTTTTAAGCCGAATTTTTTTTTCATCAAAAATTTCTTTTTGTCATACATTTTTTTTCCAAAAAAAAAAATTTTAAAAACTAAAAAAAAAAAATTTTAAAAAAAATTTAAAAAAAAATTTGGAAAAAGCTTTTTTTAAAAAAATTAAAAACCAATTTCAATTTAAAAATATTTAAAAAAAATTATTTTAAAGTATAATTTGGTGAAGGGTATATAAGATTCGGCACAGCCGAATATAGCTATCTTACTTGTTATTTATACAGAAGATAGATAGAAGATTTAAACATGATAAATGAAATACAAAAACAATTTTTAATTGAAATTTTTGTTCAATACTTAATTTCAATATTTCTACATTGATTCTAAACGTTACGCGATTTCGCTGAAATTTTTAGCATCTGGTTTTTAGTTGACAAAGAAAAATAAGACCATCGTAAAACTACCAAATAATGGTCACCCTAATGCTTATACATAGACAAATTTAGGTTTGTTTTGTTAAAACCTATCCATTTTAGTCATGGAATTATGTTAATGAAATTGAATACATGCATTTTGTTTATTAACTTCTTACTGATGCAAATATTTTCAGTTAGTTTTACAAGGAATTATGATAATAATTTCATATGTAAATGATAAATATCACATTTCCCAGATACGGTTTTTGCTAGAACTGTTATACATAAGCAAACACTTAATTTGATTTTGAATACTGTAAATAAATAATTTAAAAATGTAATATTTATGTACATATATTCAGAAACGATGAACATTTTTCTATTCGCTTGGTTTTTGTTATGATGTAATTTTATTTATCGACACAAACAACTATTTTAAACCATATTTCCTTTTATATTACCTCATTTTTAATTTATTTCCTTAATTATTTATTAATTTAATCATGTTTTTTCTGTTGTTGCATAAACAATACAATAAATCAAATTAAATTGTCTGAACAGCTGCTGGTTACACTTAAAAGAATAAATACATGGCAGACAAATATAAAGTTTGCCAGAAGACCTGTTTGGCTTTTGTATACCAGACCTAAAATTGAAAGACTTTTGGCATACATAGATATGTTTCACAGCAAACTCATAACAAGGCCCTAGGGTTTAATAACACTTATTTTTATTTTCTTTTTGTATGTATATTTTCATCTTTGTCAAAACAAAAAAAAAAAAATAAACACCAAAGAACTTTCTCATAACGAAAGATGAAAAGAACATCAACAACAATAACTACGGAAGAAATAAATAGAAAATCTCATAAAAGCAGCAATAAAGTGTTTGTGTATCTTGTCTGTGGGCGCCCGTAAACCAAATGAAATAACAACAGGTGTTTGAAAGATACATATCTACTTAAGATGTTTAAGAAAAAGGATAAAGATAGAAAGAAGATGGAAGGAAATATAAAATATTATGTCGTGCAACGTACACGAACGCACACTTAAACACGTTCTGACTTGACTGGAGGTTGGATAAAGCACAATCTTCAACAAAGACGAACATTTAATGAATTTTATTTTTTTGAAAGTTTAAAATAGTTTCTTTTATTTTCTTTTTTATTTTGTGATAAGAAAACTTAATTAATGCTGGCAAATTGACGCGTTGCAGACTTATATGATGTAATTTTTTGCAAAAAGTTCACATATATTGCTCTTAAAGCATTTAATATTTAAGATGTGGATGATTTTATTTCAGTTGGGTTTGAATTCGGTATGAAAAGGCTATACTCAATCATTTAAATGAGGCTTGACGATAATAATTACATTTTGTAATTTAATACTGGTGTAATTACAATTACCTTGTAATTACATGCAATTGTAATTGAAAATTATAAATTACAATTCTCAAATTTAGAAAAAGTAATAGTAATATAACTAAAATGATATTACGATTACTTTCAAGGTATTTATTACCAATAAAAGAAAAATATAAAATTGCAAAAGTTATCAATTCCTTATTTTTACAGTGCCCAATAGACAGATATTTTATATCAATTTATATATTAACTACTATTACTCATTTTATGACGTATAAACTCAGACTCGTATCTGATTCATAGTTAAATTGGACATTTGACTTTAAAATGCGTTATTCAATTTTAACAAGTGTCGTGGCTAGAGATGCTAATCGGGACTGATTTTTAAAAATCCCGGGTTTCGGGATTTGATTTTAGACCTATGGTTTCTTCTTAGAATTTTCCGTAGAATGCGTTTCTGCTATACGATTTTTCGTGAAAAAAATCGACATACTGGTGAAAAACCGTACTTTAGTATAAAAAAGTGTTTATTTTAAGTAGCTTCTTAAGAATACTATTGCATCTATGGGTTCATCTGCCATTCTGGAACGAATTTTGTTTTCGACATATGCTGCTGCCGAAAAACATCTTTCACATTCCATCTTTCACATTGGCAAACCCGTTTGCAAATACTTATAGATCTGCAAGTATTTTCCTCTTGTTCCTTCAGAAATAAAATGATCTATTTCTTTTGCAAGTTGAAAATTTACATTATAATTTGGTTTCGTTATTGTTATTTGGGGTTTTTACATTTATTAATAATATCTTTTAGCCTTTTAGCAATCGAAATATTTTCATTTTGTTCGAGCTCCTCATCTGAGATAAAATCAATTTCATTTGAAGAGAATTTAAAGTGAGGTTTGTTAGATAACTTACAAAAAATGTTGAAGAATTGATTTTCTAGAGCTCCACTCAAGGACAACCAAAAAAAAAACGTTTTCCTTTATTAACTATATTGTAGCAGGAGTTGAGCTTAACAACTTTGCTGAACATCACTTTGCGATATTCGGGCATGTAGAATGTCAAAATGAATGAAAGAGTCACACAAAAATGACAATTTCCCCTATTTATTTATGAAAAACGGGATTTGGAAAATCCCGAAAACCACAGGATTTAAAATTAAAAAATCCCGGGCTTCGGGATTTTCTAAATCTAGTCGTAGTCTTACGCCAAATTTGTTTGTAAGTTTTTCTTCTATAGAACTTCTAAGCTGCTAAGAAGTACATCATATATTAGAAATATAATATTGAAAGAATTAATTAACTATTTTTAAAACCAAGTAAATTTTAAAGTGTTTAGATTTATATTCAAAATAAACATTTCTAAGAAAATCCTTCAAAAATTAGATATGTAAATGGAATATACGTAATTTGTTCGTAAACTGTAACGCTCTAACGCTCGTTTTTACCAAACTTCTGAATATTATAGATTTTTTAAACTTATTCATGACAGTGAAACAAGTTCCAGAAAAAATAAAATAAGACCCCAATATTTTAAATTTAATGAAATGTGTTTATTAATTTTTCATATATGAATTTAGCAAAATATTTGTACTTCGATATTATTTGTCGACGTAATGGGAAAAATTAGAGCTCTTGTTTTTCCCCATTACAAAACTCTTCTTTTTTTCTATTACAAAACTTTCCGTCCCCGCCTACACAAATGTGTTGGTAAATTTAACATATTTTGTAGAAACATATAATTAGGGTACGGTTTTTTCTTACTATTTTAAATTTCTCAATATTTTGTATTATTTCTTTTTAATTTTGTAATATGTTTTTGTGCGATTATCTTTGTATTTGTGTGTATGAGTGTAAGAAATGTGATCGAAAAGTTCACTGATATACGCAAATTTTGAAATTGCTTGGGACGGAAAGGGCTATGTTCTTAAAATATTTTTTAAGCATAATTGGTGTTCAGTAAAAGAATACAACAATTTGCTATTTGTTCTGCGTCGACCAGTCATAATATCGTATTCCATTATTAGCAATTAATTTGCCCTCACCTAGGCCTACAACCCCCATTAGGTCGTTTTTCAAGTTCTGACAAAAAGTGTCGTTTTGTAGCAGACTGTTATTTTAGTGAACTTCTAACGCTAATAAATTACTTCAATAATATTTTATGTCGATCCTAACGGTTATAATAACAGTTTTAAAACTCTTAGAAATACTTCAACAAATCATTTTTATGAACATAAAATAATGCCCAAATAAAATGTAAAATATTCTATATGAAATCTCTTAAAAATATTAGTATCCAAAAAAAATTCAACAGAAATTTGTCATAGCTGCCATATAAATTTGAGAAGAAAACTACTTATAATCAACTGCTTGATGTAGGGTATCTTATGAACCGATCATTATAAAATTAAGTGACATAAATTCCGTATATATAAAACTTATTTGAAACGAAATTTGTGTAGATAGCTATACAAATTAAATATTTATGCCCGGTAAAGTCCAATTTCGGGAGTACATTTTTATGGAGACTAGATGAAATAATAAAGCGATTTCAGACAGTTTCAATAGGCTTCGTTCTTGGTTTAAAAAAATTTATGTTTAAAATGTTTTCGTTACAAACATCTGTATAAACGCATTATACCTTCCCGACTATGGTAGTATAGGTTATAAATATCTGAAGCTATAAATTTGGAAAATGCCACCTTTAGGTTATGAGACACTGTTTATACTGATTAAAGACTGTTTAGAAAGAATACATTTCAATTTTTCTACACGCTTTGTATAACTTAATTTATTCAAAAATATTTTTTATGATTTTGAGGTTTTCAGATTGATGATATATAATTCATGAATCACTACGAATACAATTAAACAAATTTGGGGCTACAACGTTGATAGAGTTTGAGGGTATAATGCAATTTGTTAAAGATGATTTAGAAAAAGTGAATAATTCATTTACTAAAGAATTAGTTACTCATTTTAAAACACGAATTGAACGACATTCAAATATTCTTAATACGTTTATATTGTACTTGATTTCAGGATCATGTCCAACTAGCTCACCTTTTTTAAAGCATAGCTCTAAAACTGAAACTAAAGGGTTTGCTAGTCAATTGTTTTGTAGATTGTTCGGGAAGTTATCTGAACAGAATATTTCGGATGAAAATTTAATGATGGACTTTGTTTTCGAATGTTTTTTAACATAATCAATACTTGAATTGTTAACTTTGACATTATTTTTTGTTTTTCTTTAACAGTAAAATATTAAAAAACCAACATGAAAAAATCATTCTTTACTTTTTTAAAAAATGTTAAATTATTCAAATAATTCGATTAATTTTAAACGTGTGATCGAATTATTCGAACAAGTTAAAATCTCTTATTCGAATTATTCGTTTTATTCGAACAAGAGAAAAATCGAATAATTTTTATATTTGAACCGAATACTTCTTGTGCCTGTCATCGCTAATTTACCAGTCGGGAATACAATTTCTCGGTGCTCAATAAAGTAACAATAGTGGGTGAGTGACTCAACTTGAATCATTTCTCTAGGGATATTTTTCATCACGCTAAAACCAATAACATCCTGTATTTTTCGTGGGTCAGCAGGCCAGTAAGTAGGTAGGTCGATCGAAATCACATTCAATCCCATTTAAGAAATTGTATCAAACAAAAAAACGATCTTTAGAGGTACTTAGCCTTAAACTCGACAGCAGCCAGGAAAAGGGGGACTAGTGATTTAAAAAATCTATTATATTGACTTTCTGTAATTGAAAATCTATGGGGTGAGTATATTGATGAAATCACTATGTTTCGATGAAAATCATCAAGACGACCACTTGTAATTTTAAAATAAAAGCTGTTGTTTTTTCCAGATATTGTGTATCACACAGTCGAAATCAAGACGGCTTCATATAAGTTACAAACAATCACACAAATAAAGAAATAAGTACTAGTAAATAGACTTATAGTGTGTATATATATACAAATATATACAAATATAGATTATGGATATATCCCATTTTTGTTGTCCACACTTTCATCTTATATATAAATAGGCCACACGTTTTTTTGTGGTACACTTTTAAGTAAGTTATTGTCCACCAATTTTGATGAAACTTATATAGTTTAAAAGGTTATTTTCTCTAGATGTGCACAATAGAAATTTTTTTTAAAAAATTCTTTCCATAAAAGTGGTAAAAAGCGTTTTAAATTTGCTTGAAAAACAAAAACAACATGTTTATGCACATCTAAATACATACACATGCATTTGTACACACACGTGAAAAATATTTTTGCATATATGTACTCAAAAGTAACTGTATAACATCGTTATTAGTGGTCGAATTTTGACCACCAGGCGATCCTAGTACTTAATAATACTACAACTTTAACAAAAAATATTTATGCTTTCAAAGCTAATTATTTTAGTGAAAACTAGTCTTATTTAATTTGTTAAATGGATCACTTAAGCATTATTATTGCAAATGCATAGTTCGATAGACAGTTCCGTAGCAGTTAAGAGTTAAGTAGTTAGACAATTTTTGGAACTTTGTAGGTCTACTAAATTTAAACTAAAACTCTGTTGCCATATTCTTGAATTTTATATTTTACAATCAATGAGAACCATTTTCATTTAAAAAAATTTGACGTAAAGTAATTGCAATTAGTGTACTTGTATTCACCTATAATGATGCAATACTACTGATTTTCTAAACGTACTCATTCATTTCTGAACGTACACATTTTTTGTGTACAATCAGGGTTCCCAGATTTTTTTCGAGACTTATCCCCAATTTTCAAATTTTCATCCAAAAATCTTCATTAAAAATAAGAGTTTAATTTTTTTACTTTGTACTTTATTTGTACTACAATACTTTCACAGTGACCAATTTTATAAGTTAAATATGAAGTTGGTTTATAAAATCAAAAACGTCTTCTTTATTTTAAACGACAAAGGATGATTTTTAATTTCTTCTTCAAAATCGTGCCCCAAATCCATTGAATCTAAACTTAGGTATGATATAGTGAATGGTAAATCGATTACGATTATGGTCGAAAATCGATTTTCAGGGTCTAAAAACGATTTTTTCGTGATCGATATACTCCGATTATTATGCTGAAATCGATTTTTGATGACGATTAATCGAAATAGAAATAAAATTCCGGAATTTTTAGCATTGTCTACTTTTTTTCTTTCATAAAATTTTACAATATATTAATCTTTAGCTGACAGCGAATAATATTGACGGAGGGTCTCATATTTTAAAGCGAAATTTCTAACTTAAGAAATTTGTATAAAAAGTGCTACGAAATTTTTTCCACAAAATTGTTGTCAAATGTTTGTAAAATGAGCACCTCTCAATAAATGAGCTATAATACTCTTCCAAAATATGATTTTTATCCGTAATTATAACGCAGATCGATTACTAAAAAATCGATTATTGGGTTCGATTAATCGACTGTAAAAATCGATAAGAAAATGGTTGATCGATAAGTCGAAAATCGATTATTAGCTTTTCATACCATTCACTAGTATGATGAAACCCGCAATTATTGGTAGCTTTTTAATTCTTACTGCTAGCGAAACGAGACATAGATTTCATTTAATCTTAGTTCTTCATTACACATTAAATCGTATATACTACATAAATTAAATAGAACAATTCCGTAAATATGAAAAGTAAAACGTAAAAATAAAAACTAAAATAAAAATCCCCAAAAAGATTACAAAATTCCCCAAAATATACAACATTGCCCCAACTGTTCCCCATATTCCCAAACCCAATTATTTATCCCCATTTTCAAAATAAAATCCCCAATTTGGGGAAAAATCCCCTAATCTTACAACACTGTGTACAATTGTTAGATATAATTTTGTATGATAAATGTGGGATTTAAGAAAATTAATATTAAGTATACGTAGTTGTGGAATGTAAATGGATTACAAAAGGCGGGTTTATGAACAACAATGTTTATATTTAAAATATAGAGATTAAGAAATACTCTCAAGAATATCAAATAACCTCATGGCCGTTGTATAAATGAAAATGTGATATAATATTCATCACAGCTAAATAACACTCATTTGTAAAATTTAAATAGCTATGGCTACAAATTCTATCATGATTAGTTTAAATATAAGAAAATATGAATTATCTAAGACAAATTAATATCTTAAGAGCAGATCTGATGTTCACGTACATACTTTGTTCAGTCCGTGTATAATATTTTGATGAGAGAGATTGCTGAAATATTTTTAGCGGTTGATATAAGAAATATAAACCAAAAATTTAAACGACTATGTAAAATATGTACATATGGTCCCTCTTAAAGTGTGTTTATAAACCAATTTAAATTTAAAATCGTTTAAATAAAACTACTGACACTATTATTTGTCATTATAATCCAAACTATATACACTTTAAACTTTATGAAAATGAATTCTACATTATTTATAGTCAACAGAAGTGAGTTCATTGTTTTTAGAGTTGTAAATACAACAGAAACCGGAAACGGAAAACACAGTTTATTTTATACAAATCTTAAGACGCACATACATATGTTTGTTAGTATATGTGTATAAAAACAAACGCACATTAATTTAACCAGCACGAAATGAAAACAATTCATAACGTATGTATTAGGATGCTACTTATTTTATGCATATCTCAAATCATAAATTTTCAAAATTTGTTTAAACGAAAATTCAAAATATTATAAAAATGTGTGTTGATTCTAATAAATGATAAATAAGGTACTAAAAATTACGAATACGTAAATAGGTAACCTAAAGGAATAATCTGAAATTAAATGTTATCGATGTTATAAGAGGTATCGTAATTTCTTAAAAGTAATAATTCATTTTTTAATATTTAAAATAAAATGTGCAACTACTTACCGTTATATAATTTTGCTCAAATTCTCAGCAATTAGACATAGGAAGCAACGAAAATTCAAGAAATGCCAAATATATGTCACCCTAATGTATAATAAACATATGGGCATTTCCACAGAAAAATATACCGATCGACTTAGAATCACTTTCTGAGTCGATTAAACGATGTCCGTACAGGTCGCAATTTTGAAGTTATTTCGATAAAATTTGGTGCATATAATTTTTGTCGGTCCAAGGACCAATCCTACTGAAATTAGCTATATATTTCACCTAGCCCCCATATAATGTCCTCCATAAATTGGACTTTATCGGTCATAAATGTTTAATTTATACATGTATGTATATTAGGGTGGCCCTTAATAAATGAAAGCTGGATTTTGGCCATTCTCAGCCCCCAGTTTGGTGAACATTAGTAAAAAAATTATCCTGAAAAAATTTTAGGTAAATCGGTTGGGGTTAAGACGTGCCGCAAGCCCTCTGAAGTTTTGAGATGCATTTACAAGGGGAAAAAAGGCATTATTTTTAGTTTTTGTAAAAATTTTGCCATTAAAAAATTACTTTTCCAATTTAATTTAAAAGAATAGAAATGTGTACGCAATTGTCGTTCTAATGAGACATAAAAAACAGAAATTGGTCAAAAAAGGTTAAAGTTATTAAAAAATCGCCATGCCATTATCGTGTCTCAGGCAACTAGAACAAGAAAGGTAGGAACAAAATTAACATATTTTGATAAATATTAAAACAAAAGCTCATTTTTACTTAAAATATGTTCATATTTACTTGTATGTATATGAGTTTTTGTCTTCGTGGGATACCGTTAACCTATTCTTAGGTATGAACAAAAAAATAAAATTATTTAACGGCAGTTTCAAAACTCCATTTTCAAATTTTTAAAAATTTTGTTAAACAAATTTCAGAATTTTTTGATCATCTCATTGGGATTTATTAAGAATATAATAGGGAATAAAAATGTGAAAAAATTATGAAAATATCTCTTATAGTTTTTCCGTACCTGCGATTTAAATTTTTAAATTTTCGAGAAAAAACAATTATTTGGCAATTTTTAGGCGAATGAGCTCATTTCATTACTCTTATGAATTTTAAGCAAAACTTATTCAGAATATTATAGTCCAGATAATTCTAAATATACTCTGAAACTTTTACTAAAATAGGAAAACGTTAACCCTTAAATCGTGAAGGTCAAATGCCAAATTTTTCAATATTTGGAATTTTTCATAGAGAGATAGCGAAATATTATATACTTTTGGGCCGGGTTTGATGAAACTTAAGAAAAATATAACATAAACTCTAGGGTTTATAATAACAGCACAAGAATGGAAATTAACCCCAAGTGCTATATAGGATTGATTTTAATTTTTCTGCTGTTTTCGAACATTTCGAAATCTATCCAAGAGGAATTCCAAATATTGAAAAATTTGACCTTTGACCTTCACGATTTAAGGGTTAACGTTTTGCGATTTTAGTAAAAGTTTCAGAGTATATTTAGAATTATCTGGACTATAATATTCTGAATAAGTTTTGCTTAAAATTTATAAGAGTAAGGAAATAGAGCCCATTCGCCTAATAATTGCCAAATAATTGGTTTTTTTTTTCGAAAATTTCAAAATTTAAATCGCAGGTACGGAAAAACTATAAGAGATATTTTCATAATTTTTTCACATTTTTATTCCCTATTATATTCTTAATAAATCCCAATGAAAAAAAATTCTGAAATTTGTTTAACAAAATTTTTAAAAATTTGAAAATGGAGTTTTGAAACTGCCGTTAAAAAAATTTTATTTTTTTGTTCATACCTAAGAATAGGTTAACGGTATCCCACGAAGACAAAAACTCATATACATGTAAATATGGACATAGTTTAAGTAAATGAGCTTTTGTTTTAATATTTATCAAAATATGTTATTTTTTCCCATTGTAAATGCATCTCAAAACTTCAGAGGGCTTGCGGCACGTCTTATCCCCAACCGATTTACCTAAAATTTTTTCAGGATGATTTTTTTACTAATGTTCACCAAACTGGAGTGTGAGAATGGCCAAAATCCAACTTTCGTTTATTAAGGGCCACCCTAATGTATATCCACAAATTTCGTTCCAAATAAGTTTTATATATACGAAATTCATGTCACCAAATTTTGTTAGGATGGGTCCATAATCAGTCATAGCTCCCATATAGACCCGCTTCCAAAAATCACTTTAACGTGCATAAATCTCTTAAAAATGTTGGCAAACACACAAAATTCAATTCAAAAATTGACCACGCCCACTTTTTACGACTTACCTAAAATCTGAAAACGCCTGCATCGATTTGGCATTTTTTTAGTGGTCATAGTGATCCATTTAAGTCGACCAAGAACCCTTTTTGCGATATAACTAAAATCGCAGAACGCCTGGACCGATAAAGATTTTATAAAATCTTTGGTTAATTTTATTCGTATGGAACAATTCGCTACTATTCTCCAAAACATGTCAACGTCGAATCTTGCCATTCCGTAAAATGCATCAAATAAATCTGCAAATATGTGACCAAAGGCAATAACATGGCTGTGATTGGAGTTAGTGCGGAGAATTCCAATGATGAATACACTAAATTTCAAATGAGGATAATGTATTACAATGAGTAGATCGACCGCTATCTACAACATTGACCAGATTTTTTGAAATGTGAATGAATGATGAATTTGCCCGAACGCTGCTATACTCCGTAAGCCAATATATTTTACTTGGATTCAATCTACAAAGAAATTTCAACGGCGGAAACAAGTTCCAATCCTGCTCCAGGTTACCCCCATTTGTTTTCCACCGACGTAATGCGTCGCATTTACACAGTCCATCCAAGAAACGATGTTTGGTATTAGTCAACGTTCGTGGCCCAACATCATTCTAAGATTTGCCAAATAGCAAAAAACTCAAGATATTAACTGGAATTTGAAAAAGGAAAAATATTTTGATGATCTGTTAATTGTGATCCAAAATAAAAATGTGACAATAACTAAACCAAATTGAATATTGTTGCAACTTTTTTTGCGGTTTTCCCATTTACATAATGTTAGTTATCAATTGGCAAAATATATATTTTTTACCTGACTTTTACAACTTAATATATACGAAAGAAAAATAGTTTTGTGATACAATTTGTATAAAAATATCAACATTAACTTAATTATTATATGATATAACAATATATAAATAGAATATCTCAATTTAAGGCATAAGATTTTATTTTTTTACGAAATAAAAAATAACGTAAAACTGTCATTCCAAAAAAACAGCGAAAAACCCACGATAAGTCGCTCATGGCAGCTCACAAATGTTCTGTTGATGTAGCAGTATAGTAAAAAAGTGCATAAGATATGTATACGTTTTCTAAAAAAAAAGTGATTGAAATAATATTGCTAATTTAATTAAGAATATCTGTACTTTGAATTTTTTTAATTATGTTTTTGGTAGATATAATCCCACTAATGTATTTTTGAAATAGTATTTTTTTTACTAATTACATAATTTCAATTACAATTATTATTTTAACAATAACAATTATATATTTCCCTTTTTCATTATTATTTTATGAAATATACTTAAAATCTGTAGCAATACTCTTTCTTTATTCCATACCATAAATAAATTCACACTCATTCATTAGCACACATATAAAAATTCATGAAAACAAAAACAATTTGAATAACTCTAATAATTCTTGAAACAGTTCATACAAACGTTGTATCATATCAAAGTAAAAATATATACGCGGCAGCATACGATCATATCCATACATAGCAAACCTACATTCGAATGATCGTTTTATTTTTGTAGGACACAATACTCACTCACTTTTCAATGTCAGTGAGCGAAAATATGTTACAGAATTGACGAGTAAAGTGAAACATGTGAAACATTGAAGATGACAAATGAATGTGCTTGTGCAGCTCTTTCATGAGTACTGAAAGAAACATGAGCATAAAACAAAACCGCTCAGTTGAAAACGCTCAGTGCTGAGCTGAAAACGCTCAGTATGATGAATGATTCACTTCGCTCAGTTGAGTGAATAGTTCAATTGAACTAGGTCATTCATGAGCTACACAACTCTAGTAAATAAGAAAAAATGGTTAGATTTCTTTATTTTTTCACTTCAAAGGCGCAAATGTAGCATTCGGTACCGTGGAAATACCCGTATATAAAAAATAGAAAACTAAAGAAAAATAAAAGAATGTAACTGAATATAATTTTAATGCAAACAAATATACATACGTACATCTATCGTATGCACATATGTAACCGTTTTTATTTAGAAAGTGTATATAATTGTATTAAAACATTCACATATTATGTCTGTGTATATCTGTGTACTTATGTGCTTTTGTTTTCATTATTTCGTCGGTTGTAGCTCTTTATTTGTCTTAAGCACGTGTTTGTTTGTTGTTAGTTTTTATATATTTTTCTTCCGCCTGTGATTGTTGGCTATCACCATGCATACTCACATATTGCTATCAATACGTAAACAAATGCCTCTTTTTGCTCCAGCACGTGCTTTATTTGATGTAAACAAACATAAAGCCGGCAAATATATACACTAAAGAAATTATCCATACTCTCAAAAGCTTTTTACCGTTTATGCTCAAAACTTTAAGGATAAAATAAAGCTTTTTTGTATATCTACTCAACAGTATAAAAACGCAAGAGTTTACAATAAACCAGTCAGTTGAACGTTGGCGTGCGGTTAAGAAACATTTCGAATTCATTGGTGACAGCAGACAGCATCTAAAGGATTATAATTAAATCATAGGTGGTTTGAAAAAGGATTACTTAAAAAAACCACCACCTAAAGGATTAACAATAAATTAACAGTGGCTTCATAAAAAGATTTATTGCAATATCACAAACAAATTAAAAATAAATTTGCAGAAATAAGCATTAATTGTTGTTAATATGTAGTTATTAAAATTTAACATTAAATATAAATAATATTAAAAGCCTGTCAGTGGGAAATTCTTTGCAACTGCAATATATTGCAATAAAGTGAGAATTTTTATTAATTTTTA